>NC_063338.1:3052312-3159915 GCF_021869965.1 Rhincodon typus
GCTTGCCATTACACACCCCCTGTTAGTCACTAACAGTCCCCATTGACAACTATTCACCCTCCCAGTCTGATTGTTAGCAACTCCTTTGTCTGTCCAACTGTCTTTCTCTCTCTTTGGGTTGAATCTTATCGTTCACCTCCCTACCCCACCCACCTCCCTATTTTCTGCATATAAACTGACATTCTCCCAACCATTATCAGTTCTGAGGAAGCGTCACTGGACCCGAAACACTAACTCTGTTTTTTCCTTCACAGATGCTGCCAGACCTGCTGAGCTTTTCCAGCAACTTTGTTTTTGTTCCTGATTTATGACATCCACAGTTCTTTCAGTTTTTATTTTTTCTTTAATCCTGGTAAACCATTTCTGTGCACTCTCAAAATCCTTCCGATAGTGTGGCATCTGGAACTGTATGCAATGTTCCAAAGGTGGCTGAACTAAACTTCTGTACAGCTGCACACAAAACATGACTTGGCAATTTTTATACTCTATGCCCCGACCGAGGAAGAAGAGCATGCTTTATACCTTCTTGACCACCTTCTCCACTTGTTTTGCCACTTTCAGAGAACTGTGGGCCTTTACCGAAAATCCTTCTGCATTAATACGTTCAAGTGTTCTTCCATTTACTGTATTTTTCCCTCCTGTACTACACCTACCAAAATACATCGCCCTGCATTTGTGCAGATTAAATTCTATCTGCCATTCCTCCAACCACGTCTCCAGCCTATCTGTATCCTGCTGTATTCTCTGACATTCCACCTCACTATCCACAGCTCCCCCAATTTTTATATAATTCGCAACTTTACAGTCCACCTACATTCTCCTCCAAATCATTTATATAAATTACAAACAACAGAGGTTCCAGCACGGATGCCTGCAGAACACTGCTGGTCACAGATTTCTAGTCAGAAAAATACCCTTCCTCCCTACTCTCTGATTTCTATGACCAAGCCAGCTCTGCATCCAGCTTAACAGCTCATGGTGGAACCCATGTGACTTCGCTTTCTGCATTACCCTACCATGAAAGACCTTGTCAAAGACCTTGCTAATGTCCATGTAAACAACATCCATCGCCCTGCCCTCACCTTTGTCACTTCTTCAAAAACCTCAATCAAGTTTGGGAGACACAACCTCCCCCATACAAAGCCACGCTGCTTATCACTAATATGTTCATATTTTTCCAAATGTGAGTAAATCCCTATTCTGAAGGATATTCTCCAATAATTTCCCTACCACTGACATAAGGTTCACCAGTCTGTACTTTCCCAGATTATCCCTGTTGCTGTCTTAAACAAAAGAAGGACATTGGCTATTCTTCAATCCAATGGGACCTCGCCAACGCCTGAAAAGGAGACAAAGATTTCAAGCAAGGCCCCAGTAATTTCCTCCTTCGCTTCCATCAGTATTCTAGGATAGATCCCATCAGGTCCTAAGGATGTGTCTATCTTAATTCTTTTCAAAACGCCCAACACCTCTTCTTTATCGGTCAAGTTGGCTACAGAGTAGAATGCTCCAACCAGAGGTCCTCTGCTCTTTCTGTTTATTTCCCTTTTTTCTCTCTATTTTCCCCTTTTTCCCCAGTTGGTGTTCTCTCCCAAGGTAGAGTGGGCTGGAGGCATGGAGTGGAGCGGGCTCTGGGCAGAGCAGAGATGGCCAACGTGTCCCGAGCAGAGCAGGAATGGCCAGCCGGCTGGAGGTTCGCATGGAGTGGGGATGGCCAGTGGACTGGAGGCCTGAGCAATGCAGGGGTGGCCAGCAGACTGGACGCTAGGGTGGAGCGGGGACAGCCAGTGAGCTGGAGGCCCGAGCAGAGTGGGATGGCTGTTGGTCTGAGGACCAGTGTGGACGGTCAGCAGCTTGTGAGCCCAGGCAGACCATATGTGGAAGCCCCTTGAGTGGATCTACTGAAAGACTGTACTGCTTATCTTTTTAGCTTTACTGTCATTTTTCTAATTTATACTTTGAACAACTGTAAATAATGCAACTCTTTTTCCTTTCTTTTTCCCCTTATTTCTATTTTTTTGTATCTAAAGTCTGTACCTAGGTACTTTGTACTTAAGAGGGTGCCATATGGGTCGACATTGTAGACTTTTCACTGTACTCCTGTACTTCTATACTTGAGTACACATGACAGGAAAGGATATTCTATTCTGTCTATTCATTTTTATATCAACATACTCATCTCTGGACTCACCATGCATCACGCCCTTCTCCTTTGTGAATACCAATGCAAAGTATTCATTGAGGACCTCACTCACTTCCTCCAGCTCTACGCAATAAATTCCCTCATTTGTCCTTGAGTGGACCTACCTTTTCCTTAACTATTGTCTTGCTCCTTACATAAGCATAAAACACCTTTAAGATTTTACTTAATCCTGCTTACCAAAGACATTTCACAACCACTTTTAGCCCTCCTAGCATCTTGTTCAGTTCTTGTTAAGTTTTGGGTCCATTATTTAGAGCAAGATATTTCATTGGAAGCAGTTAAGAGAGGGTTCACGGGGATGATCCTGGTACAGAGCAATTGTCTCATGAGCAACCATCGTACAAATGATCTCATTGAAACATATGAGACTTGACAGGGTAAGTGCTGAGAGGAAATTTCCCCTTATAGGAGAGCCTAAGACCAGAATACATAGTCTCAGAATAAAGGCACCAATTTAAGACAGAGATGAGGAGGAATTTCTTTTCTCAGAGGCATGTGGATCTTGCAAGTCCTTGCCACTGAGAGCTATGGGGACAGAGTCCATGTGTATACTTAAGGCTGAGATAGATAAATTCTTGATTGGTAGGGGAATCAAGGTTCTGGGGAAAGGAGAGGAAAGTGGATGTGTCGGATTAGTCATGATCCTGCTGAATGGTGTAACAGTCTAGAGGAACTAAATCCCTACTCCTATTCCAATTTTTATGGTTTTAGTAATAGATTTCAGCATTTTCCCTATGATAGATGTTAGGCTTACTGGCCTATGGTTTCCTGCTTTCTGCACTCTCCTTTAATTTCCTAATCTACTACAGTTTTGCCAGAATCTCAGAAATTTTAGAAGATTATATCCAAATAATGCAGGATTGCTGCAGACACTTGCTCTCAGAGCCTGGCTGTAGGCCATCAGGTTGAGGAGACTTGTCAACCTTTAGTTCCATTTGTATTTTTTTCCTCTGGCAATTGCTTTTTCTTTAACTTCTTCCCACCCTTTTACCTCTTGATCAAGTATTTGGGGATTTCTTTTGTGTCTCCTGCAGTAAAGATCAATAGACAAACCGGTTGGCCATTTGTCATTTCCATTTTTTTCCCATTAATAATTCTTCAGTCTCTTTCTCTGAGGGTCCAACTCTCTTCAATGATGCTATTCCTTTCTAAACTCCATCTATCTGTTTTGATTTTTCTATAATGTGGAGATGCCAGTGTTGGACTGGGGTGGACAAAGTCAGAAGTCACATGATACCAGGTCATAGCCTAACAGGTTTATTTGAAATCACAAGCTTTCAGAGCACTGCTCCTTCATCAGGTGAAGTGAACTGGGTGGGATGCTCTTTGGAGGGTCGGTCGATGTGAATTTGTTGGGCTGGGTGGCCTGTTTCATAGAACATAGAACATTACAGCGCAGTACAGGCCCTTCAGCCCTCGATGTTGCGCCGACCTGTTTCCACACTGAAGGGATTCTATGATATAATTCTATGAAGAGCAATTATCAAACAACATTTACCACCAAGCTAAATAAGGAGACATTAGGACAGATCAACATCATCTTGGTTGAAGAGGCATTTCTTAGAAACTAGGAGTAGGAGTAGGATATTCAGCCCTTCAAGCATGCTCTGCCATTCAATATGACCCACTATCTCAATGCTAGATTCCTGCTTTCCCCTCCCCACCATTTAATGCATTTAAAATCTAAAAATTATCAATCTCTTTCTTGAATATATTCAATGACTTCGTCTCCACAGGCTTTTATGGAGAGAATGCTGCAGCTACACTACCCTTTGGGTGAAGAAATGTTTTCTCATTTCAGTTCTAAATGGCCTACCCTGTATCCTGAGACTGCGTACCCTGGTTCTAGACTCCCGAACCAGAGGAAACATCCTTCCTGCATCTAGTCTGTCCAGCTGTATTAGAACTTTATATGTTTCAACCATATCCCCTCTCATCCTTCTAAACTGTAGTGAATGCTGGCCCAGTTGACCCATCTCACCTCACAGGGCAGTCTTGCCAACCCTGTTATTAGCCTAGTTAACCTCCATTGCATATCCTTTAAAGCAAATATGTCCCGTATAGGGAAGGAGACCAAACAAAGGAGAAAAGGATGGATGTGAGGTGGTGAGGCTCTTAAGAGCATATGAAAATGGAGCAGGAGTAGGCCTTTCAGTCCTTCAAGCTTGTTCTGCCATTCAATATGATCATTACTGATCACCTACCTTGGCTATTCTTTACCATACTTTCCCTACATCACTTGATTCCCCTAAAATCCAAAATATTCTGAATCTTAGGGAAAGTGAGGGATGTTCCACTCAATCAGTTATTGTAGTATCATAAAATTCCTACAGTGCAGATAGAGATAATTCATTCCATCAAGTCTGTACCAATCCTCCAAAGAGCATCCCACTCCGCACCCCGTACCTTTCCCTATAACCCTGCATTTACCATGGTTAACCCACCTAGTCTGCACAAACCCAGACACCCTGACATATTTTGGGTGGCACGGTGGCTCAGTGGTTAGCACTATTGCCTCACAGCACCAGGGACCCAGGTTCAATTCCAGCCTTGGGCAACTGTCTGTGTGGAGTTTGCACATTCTCCCCGTGTCTGCATGGGTTTCCACTAGGTGCTCCAGTTTCCTCGCACAGTCCAAAGATGCACAGGTTAGGACTGCTAAATTGCCCATAGTGTTCAGGGATGTGTAGATTAGGTCAGTTACAGGGGTATGGGTCTGAGTGGGATGCTCCAAGGGTCAGTGTGGACTTGTTGGGTTGAAGGGCCTATTTCCACACTTGTAGGGATTCTATGATTTTAGCATGGCCAATCCACCTAAACTTACTTCTTTAGACAGCAGGAGGAAACCAGAGCACCTGGAGGAAACCCACACAGACACAGGGAGAACATGCAAACACCACACAGTCATTCACCCAAGGTTGAAATCAAACCCGGGTCCTTGGATCTGTGAGGCATCGTGAGGAGCATGGATAGGGTGAATTGCCAAAGTCTTTTTCTCAGTCTAGGGGAGTCCAAATCTGGAGGGCATAGGTTTAAGGTAAGAGGAGAAAGATTTAAAAGGGACCTAAGAGGCAACTTTTTCATGCTGAGGCTGGTGCATATGTGGAATGAGCTGCCAGAGGAAGTGATGGAGGCAGGTACAATAACAATATTTAAAACACATCTGAATGAATACATGAATAAGGAGGGTTTAGAGGGATATGAGCTAAATGCTGGCAAATGGGGCTAGATTAATTTAGGATATCTGGTCAGCATAGACGTGTTGGACTGGAGGATCTATTTCTGTGCTGTACAATGTTAATACTCTATGAATGTTAATTCTATACATTGACTAATAGAGACAAGTATCCCAAATGTCTTCTTAACCATTTTTTCCACCTGTCTTGATAACTTAAGTGACCAGTATAAATGCACACAAAGATCCCTCTGATCCTTGGTGCAGCCCAGGATCTTACCATTCATCATGTATTCCCTTGCCTTGTTTATCCCGCCCAAGTACATCACTTCACATTTATCCGGATTGAACTCCATTTGCCATGATCAGTCTATCTGATCAGCTTGTCTATGTCCTCCTGTAATCTGAAGCTTTCCTTCTCATTATTTTCCACCCCACCAATTTTTGTAACATGTGTGAGTCTACTGATCAACACTCCTACATTAAAAACGAAATCATTTATATAGCACAAACAGTGTGGAGACAAACACTGAACCTCTGAAGAAACCCCACTGGGCACGGACATCCACTCGAAAAAACATCCTCAACCATTGCCCTCTGCTTCCTGTCACGTTGGCATATCCTGGTTGCAACTGAAATTGAAATATGGCACTAGTGAAGACAAAACCGTGGAGTCTCAGCAGTGGCTCTTGTGCTGCACAGGTCATGATTTTTGAGTGGCTTCAGCCCTGTTCCTGTAACCCTCGGCTAGAGGTTTATAGTCCAGACTAGACTAATACTCGAAAGTAAACTCCCAGAAGAAGCAGTTCACCCATTTCATCTTCTTCGAATTAAGATATTTTTTCATTTACTCTTGAGATGTGGGTGTTGCTGGCTGGCTAGCATTTGTTGCCCATCTCTAGTTGCCCTTGAAAAGGTGGTGGTAAGCTGCCAACTTCAACCACTGCAATCCACATGCATTGTGGTTGACCCACAATATCCTAAGAGAGGGGGGTTCAGGATTTTGACACAGCGACAGTGAAAGAATAGTGATATATTTCCAAGTCAGGATGTTGGATGTCAGGCTTGGAGGAAAGCTTGCAGGTAGCCATGTTCCCATGTATCTGCTGCCCTTGTCTTTCTAGATAGAAGTGATCATAGGTTTGGGAGGAGCTGCCTAAGTAGCCTTGGTGAATTTCTGTCGTGCATCGTGTAGATGGAACATACTGCTGCCACTGAGCATTGGTGGTGGAGGGAGTGGATGCTTGTGGATGTGATGCCAATCAAGTGGGCTACTTTGCCCTAGATGGTGTCAAGTTTCTTGAAAGTTTTTGGAGCTGCACACAGGCAGGTGGGGAGTATACCATCACACTCTTGATTTATGACTTGTAAGTGGTAGACAGGCAATGGGGAGCCAAGAGGTGAATTATTCACTGCAGTATTCTTAGCCTCTGATCTACTCTTGTAGTCATTGTATTTATGTGACATGTCCAGGTGAGTTTCTGATTAGTAGTAACCCCAAGGACATTAATAGTGGAGGATTCAGTGGTTGTAACAACATTGAATATCAAATGGAAGAGGTTAGATTGTCTGTTATTGGAGATAGTTATTGCCTGGTATTAGTGTGGTATAAATATTACTTGCCACTTGTCAACCCAAGCCTGGATATTGTCCAGATCTTGTTGCATTTGAACATGGACTGCTGCAGGATCTGAGGAGTTGTGAATAGTGCTGAACAACATGCAATCATCAGCAAACATCCTCACTTCTGACCTTAAAATGTAGGGAAGGTCATTGATGAAGCAGCTGAAGATGGTTTGGCCTACGACACTGTTCTGAGAAATTCCTTACGACAGTAAACTATCTCAGGATATAAAGACAGATAGTAGAAGTTTCTACAAATATATAAAATGAAAAAGAGTGGTTCAGGTAAACATTGGTCCTTTGGAGGATCAGAAGGGGGATTTAATCATGGGAAATGAGGAAGTAGCTGAGGCATTGAACAGGTATTTTGTGTCGGCCTTCACAGTGGAGGACACGAATAACATGCCAGTAATTGATGACAAGGAGACTAAGGTAGGTGAGGACCTAGAAATGATCATTATCATGAAAGAGATAGTGTTGGGCGAGGCAATGGAGCTAAAGATAGACAAGCCTCCTGGCCCTGATGGAATGCATCCCAGGGTACTAAAAGAGACAGTGGGAGAAATAACAAATGCTCTCGTGGTAGCTTTCTTAAATTTGTTGGACTCTAGGGCAGATTGGTAAACAGCAAATGTGACACCTCTGTTTAAAAAAAGGAGGCAGACAAAACATGGGGAATTATAGGCCATTTAGCTTAACTTCTGTGGCGGGAAAATTCTTGAATCTATCATCAAGGAAGAAATAGCAAGACATCTAGATAGAAATTGTTCCATTGTGTATGGGTTTATGAAGGGCAGGTCATGTTTAACTAATTTGCTGGAATTCTGTGAAGACCTTATGAGCACGGTGAACCATGGCGACCTAGTAGATGTGGTGTATCTAGATTTCCAAAAAGGCATTCAGGGCAAGGTGCAGCACAAAAGACTGCTGCATAAGAAAAAGGTGCATGGTGTTATGGGCACCCTATTAGCATGGATAGAGGATTGGTTAACTAACAGGAAACAAAGAAGCTTTTCTGGTTGGTGATCAGTGGCTTGTGGTGTGTCTCAAGGATCAGTGTTGGGACCAAAATTGTTTACAATTTATGTAAATGATTTGGAATTAGAGACCACATGTAGTGTGTCAAAGTTTGTAGATGACACTAAGATGAGTTGTAGAGCCAAGTATGCAAAGGACTCTGAAAGTTTGCCGAGGGATGTAAATATTTTAAGTGGGTGGGCAGATGGAGTACAATGTTGATAAATGTGAAGTCATTCATTTTGGTAGGAATAACCATAAAAAGGACTATTACTTGAATGGTAAAAAATCGCAGCATGCTGCTGAGCAGAGGGACCTGGGTGTCCTTGTGCATGAATCGCAGAAGGTTCGTTTACAGGTGATTAAGAAGGCAAATGGAATTTTATCCTTCATTGCTAGAGGGATTAAGTTTAAAAGTAGGGAGGTTATGTTTCAGCTGTGTAGGGTGCTGGTGAGGTCACACCTGGAGTACTGTGTGCAATTTTGGTCTTCTTACTTGAGAAGGGATGTGCTGGCACTGGAGAGGATGCACAGGAGATTCACTAGGTTGATTCTGGAGAAGAGAGAGTTGGCTAATGAGGAAAGACTGATAAGTCTAAGATTATATTCATTGGAATTTAGAAAAATGAGGGGGGACCTTATAGAAACATATAAAATTATGAAGGGAATAGATAAGATAGAAGCAGTGATGATGTTTCCATTGGCTGGCGAAACTAGAACAAGAGGGAACAACCTCAAAATTAGGGGGAGCAGATCCTGCCCAGTGAAGTAGTTGAGACTTCCTCATTGAATGGTTTTAAAGCTTAGGTAGATAATGTTTTGAACAGTAAAGGAATTAAGTGTCGTGGTGAGAAGGTGGGTAAGTGGAGCTGAGACCACAAAAAGATCAGCCATGATCTTATTGAATGGTGGAGCAAGCTCAAAGGGCCAGATGGCCTATTCCTGCTCCTGATTCTTAACGTTCTTATGCACTTAAGTTCCTGCAGTGATGTCCTAGAGCTGATATTACTGACCTCCAATAACCACAACCATCTTCCTTTGTGCCAAGTATGACTCTAACCAGTGGACAGTTTGTCCTCAGATCCACAAACAGGACTGCACAGGCAGTCCATTGTTTCAGCCTGCTCCTGCCCCACAGAACTCATCGCTTCCTACCTCGACTAAGTCCTTTCTCCCCTTTCAGGTGAAGCAGCACTTCACCTGCTCTTCCCAGAATCTAGTCTACTGCGTTCACTAATCACAATGTGGTCTCCTCTACATTGGGGAGACAAAGTGTAGACTGGGTGACCACTTGACAGAACATCTACGTTCTGCTTGCAAAAAAGATCCTGAGCTTCAAGTTGCCTGTCACTTTAACACACCACCCTGTTCCCTGGCCAACATCTCTGACTCAGGCTTGCTGCAGTATTCCTGCGAAACTCAGCGCAAGCTGGAAGAACAACAATTCAGTTTCCATTTGGGGACTCTGCAGCCCTCCGGACTCAATATCGAGTTCAATAATTTTGGGGCCCAAACTCTCCATTGTCCTAGCCCCCTATCCTACACACCAGACCTTATTATCACATAGTCTGCCATTACACACTACCTATTGTTAGTCACTAACAGACCCCATTAACAGCTATTCACCCTCCTGGCCAGATTGTTACCAACTCCTTTGTCTATCCAACTGCTTTTCTCTCTCTTTGCACTCTATCCCACCTATTGTTTACTCCTTACCCCCTTCTCCCACCCTTTCATCTGCATATAAACCACATTTTCCTAGCTACCATCTGTTCTGAGGAAGGGTCACTAGATCCAAAATGTTAACTCTGATTTTTCTTCACAGATGCTGCCAGACTTGCTGACCTTTTCCAGCAACTTCTGTTTTTGTTCCTGATTTACAGCATCTGCAGTTCTTTTCGTTTTCTTTGAGCAGACTCCCAGCCTTTCTGAGAAGTAGTTGCCACACTTGGGTTTATGACGGGAAATATGTAATTTAGCACCTCATCTAAAAGGTACCTTCTAACTGCATTGGACTGTCTTCTTGGATTACACATTTAAATCACATGTGCACACTGAAGATGTGAAGGAGAGAAAGGTACCCTCGTGAGGTATGTCCTCAAATTAATAATTCTTGGAAAAGGTCCTGGATTTTATTGGAATGAGGCCCAGAGGTCACTTCATCAGGATTCCAATCTGGTGTCATGATACTCCAAATATCAAAGGCTTTTTTCGATTACAGTTATAAATAGATGAGAAGTAGATGTTTGTATCAGGAAGGAGACAACAGGATCCATCTATAAATAACTGGAAATTAAATTTGTCTCAGCAATATTCCTTAGAAAGATTCATTACCTTCTGTAAATATTGTGGTCGCATTCATTCACAGCAGTCAGCTCCAAATCTCAATCTCTTTAGGTGTGGTTGATGTTCTTATGTTCCTGCAGAGACTTCTTCCCAGTAAAGTCATTAGCCTATAACATGGATGGCGAATCGAAGCGAGAATTCCCTTTCTTGATCAACAATCCAGTGATCTCACTGAGATCACTAGCAGAAACTAGGCTGTGCACAGATCATTGAAGTAGATGGACAAGTGGAGGGAGAACTAAAGTAAAGTATACGGTGTGCTTGGCTTTATTAATAGGGGCGTACCGTACCAAAGCAAGGAGGTGATGATAAACTTGTACAAGACACATGTTCGACGTCAGCTGGAGTACTGTGTACATTGTGGGAGCCGAATTATAGGAAAGATGTAAATGAATTGGAGAGAGTGAGGATTGGTTCCAGGAATGAGAAATTTCAGTCATGAGGATAGATTGAAGAATTTGTGACAGCTCTCCCTGGAGAGAAGAGTCTGAGAGGAGATCAAAATCATGACTGGGCTGGACAGAATAGATAGGGAAACTGTCCCTGCTTATATAAGGATTTAGATTTAGATTTGGATTTGGAGTTGGATTTTATTTCAAGTATGGAAGTACAGGATTACAGTGAAAAGTGTACAATGTCACCACACACACCATCTTCAGTGCAAAGGTACCAAGGTACAAAAAACTTAGGTACAGTGTAGTAAAGGAGAGAAGCAAAGTTAAAATGTTAAGCATTACAGACCATCCACAGAAAAATAAGCAGAAAAATAAAGAAATAAGGTGATAGAACATCGAACATAAAACATAGAACAATACAACACAGTACAACACAGTACAGGCTCTTCGGCCCATGATGTTGTGTCAACCTATTATCCTAGTCTAAGATCAAACTACCCTGCATATCCTTCATTTTACTATAATCCATGTGCCTATCCAAGAGTCACTTAAATGTCCCTAATGTATCTGATTCCACTACCACCAACGGCAGCGCATTCCACGCACACACCACTCTGTAAAGAACCTACCTCTGACATCTCCCCTGTACCTTCTTCCAATTACCTTAAAATTATGACCCCTTGTAATAGTCATTTCTGCCCTGGGAAAAAATCTCTGGCTATCCGCTCTATCTATGCCTTTCATCATCTTGTACACCTCTATCAAGTCACCTCTCATCCTTCTTTGCTCAATGAGATAAGCCCTAGCTCCCTCAACCTTTCCTCATAAGACCTGCCTTCCAGTCCAGGCAGCATCCTGGTAAATCTCCTCTGCATCCTCTCTAAAGCTTCCAAATCCTGCCTATAATGAGGTGACAAGAAATGAACACAATATTCCAAGTGTGGTCTAACCAGAGTTTTAAGAGCTGCAGCATAACCTCGTGGCTCTTAAACTCAATTCCCCTGCCAATGAAAGCCAACACACCATACGCCTTCTTAACAACCCTATCAACTCGGGGAGCAACTTTGAGGGATCTGTGGACGTGGACTCCAAGATCCCTCTTTTCCTTTACACTGCCAAGAAAGGAGAATAACAGTGACAGTTAACATTAAAGTACTTCTAATATAAACTAGAAAAATAAAGGAACAAAAATGGGAGGACATAAAGTTAAAGTGATGTGCAAAAGAAGCAAAGGGTGATGTGAGAAAAAGCTTTTTCACACAGTGAGTATTTAGAATATGGGTATGGTTTGAATGTGATGGAACCAGGTTCAACTGAGACATTCTGGAGGGGTTTTGGATGGTTAATTGGGTAGAAAAATTGTGCAGAAATAAAGGGAAAAGGTAGAAGATTGGCACTAGATAATAGAAATGGATAATAAAGCCGTGCGGGCCCAATAGACATAATTAGCTCCTCCTGAGCTGTAACAATTCTGAATTCAAGATTCAGTAAATAAGCAGTAATCCGTGAAAATTGATTCACTAGATGTACTGGAGTTCGTTTTGAAGTATACAGGAGGGATTAGTAGTTCTCATTTGTTTTACAGTCTTGTTTCCTCTGGGCAGTGAATCAGGGTCAACAAAGACATGGTCACTCGCATCTAAGAATACATCAGGTACCTTGAGATAGGCAAATTGGCTGAGATTACACCTCAAATCCACATAACAAATGTGGATTGGTCCTCAACAAAAGTCACCATAAGGAAACACTGTGTACACCCATGACAGTAGCAACATTACACTGGCTTGAACATGTTAAATCACAAGGAGCAAGATATGATGCAATTTGACACTGAATCACCAAACTGAATACGGTGACAAACAATTTAGTGAAAGGGATTGGCCTACAGGATCATATTCATTCAGCTCAAACCCTCTGATGGTGTAGGATATGATGTCAGCCTGAGAGCATTTGAATAATTGGATCTGGAGATGACTCAATTATAGAGTCATAGAGTCACAGAGTAATACAGCATGGAAACAGGCTCTTCTGCCCAAACTGGTCCATGCTGACCATAGTGCCCACTCAGCTAGTTCCAATTGCCCACATTTGGCCCATATCCTTCTAAATCCTTCCCATCCATGTACCTATCCAAATGTTTTTTTAAATGTTGCTATTGTACCTTCCCCAACCACTTTATCTGGCAGCCCATTCCATTTACGCACCTCTCTCTGCATGAAGAAGTTGCCCCTCAGGTCCTTCTTAAATCTTTCCCCTTCCATCTTAAACCTATGCCCTCTAGTTTTCAATTCCCCAGACCTGGAAAAACACTGTGTGCATTCAACCTACCTGTGCTCCTCATGATTTTATACATTCAATAAGGTCACCCCTCATTCTCCTACATTCCAAGGAATAGAGTCCGATCCTGGCCAACCTCTCAAAGAACAAAGAACAAAGAAAATTACAGCACAGGAACAGGCCCTTTGGCCTTCCAAGCCTGCGCCGATCCAGATCTTCTATCTAAACCTGTTGCCTATTTTCCAAGGATCTATATCCCTCTGCTCCCTGCCCATTCATGTATCTGTCTAGATACATCTTAAATGACGCTATCGTGCCCGCTTCTACCACCTCCACTGGCAACGTGTTCCAGGCACTCACAACCTTCTGCGTAAAGAACTTTCCATGCATATCTCCCTTAAACTTTTCCCCTCTCACCTTGAAATCGTGACCCCTAGTAATTGAATCCCCCACTCTGGGAAAAAGCTTCTTGCTATCCACCCTGTCTATACCTCTCATGATTTTGTAGACCTTAATCAGGACCCCTGTCAACCTCCATCTTTCTAATGTAAATAATCCTAATCTACTCAACCTCTCTTCATAGCTAGCGCCCTCCATACCAGGCAACATCCTGGTGAAACTCCTCTGCACCCTCTCCAAAGCATCCACATCCTTTTGGTAATGTGGCAACCAGAACTGTACGCAGTATTACAAATGTGGTCGAACCAAAGTCCTATACAACTGTAACATGACCTGCCAACTCTTGTACTCAATACCCCGTCCGATGAATGAAAGCATGCTGTATGCCTTCTTGACCACTCTATCGACCTGCGTTGCCACCTTCAGTGTACAATGGACCTGAACACCCAGATCTCTCTGTGCATCAATTTTCCCCAGGGCTTTTCCATTTACCGTATAACTCCTTATAACTCAGGCCTACTAGTCCTGGCAACATCCTCATAAATCTTCTTTGCACACTTTCCAGTTTAACCATGTCTTTCCTATAACAGGGTGACCAAAACTGTACACAATACTCCAGTGTGGCCTCACAATTATACAACTGTAACATAATATCCCAACTCCTATACTCAAAGCCTTGACCAATGGAAGGCCAGCATGCTAAATGCGTTCTTCACCACCTATCCACCTGGGACACCACTTTCAATGAACTATGTACTTGTACTCCTAGGTCCCTCTGTTCCACAACACTCCTGAGGACCTTGCCATTTAGTGTATAAGTCCTATCTTGGTTTGACTTTCCAAAATGCAATACCCCTCACTTATCTGTATTGAATTGCATTTGCCAATCCTCAGCCCACTTCCCCATCTGGTCAAGATCCCTCTGTAATTTTTGATAACCTTCTGATACCTCCTAATTTTGTATCATCTGCAAACTTACTAATCATGCCTTGTACATTCACATTCAGACCATTTATGTAAACAACAAATAACAAAGGTCACAGCACCGACCCCTGTGGCACACCACTAGTCACAGGCCTCCAGTCCAAGGAACAACCTTCAACCATCACCCTCTGCTTCCTACCATCAAGACAGTTTTGAATCCAATTAGTTAGCTTTCCCTGGATCCCATGCGACCTAACTGTCATGACTAGCCTGCCATGCGGGATCTTGTCAAAGGCCTTACTAAAGTCCATATAGACAACATTCACTGCCCTACCCTCATCCATCCTATTGGTTACCTTTGAAAAACTCTAAAAGATTTGTCAGACATGACTTCCCGCACACATATCCATGCTGACTATCCCTAATCAGACCTTGACTATCCAAATTTTGGGTGATCCTGTCCCTCAGTATCCTCTCCAATAACTTTCCTACCACTGATGTCAGGCTCACTGGCCTATAGTTCCCTGGCTTGTCTTTGCTACCTTTTTGTAGCAATGGAACAGAATTAGCCACCTTCCAGTCTTTTGGAACTTCACCAGTGGCTAAAGATGAAGCAAGGGGCAGGAGAATTGAGTTTAAGAGCCGCGAGGCTATGCTGAAGCTCTATAAAACTCTGGTTAGACCATACTTGAAATATTGTGTTCAGTTCTCGTCACCTCATTATAGGAAGGATGTGGAAGCTTTAGAGAGAGTGCAGAGGAGATTTACCAGGATGCTGCCTGGACTGGAGTGCAGGTCTTATGAGGAAAGTTGAGGGAGCTAGGGCTTTTCACAGTGGAGCGAAGAAGGATGAAAGGTTACTTGACAGAGGTGTACAAGATGATGAGAGGCATAGATAGAGTGGATAGTTAGAGACTTTTTCCCAGGGCGGAAATGACTGTTACGAGGGGGCATAATTTTAAGGTGACTGGGCGAAGGTATAGGGGAGATGTCAGAGGTAGGTTCTTTACACAGAGCTTGGTGGGCGTGTGGAATGCGCTGCTGGCAGTGGTAGTGGAGACAGATACTTTAGCGACTTTTAAGCGACTCCTGGATCGGCACATGGAGGATAGTAAAATGTATGCTATGCAGGGTAGATTGATCTTAGTAGGATAATAGGGCGGCACGACATCGTGGGCTGAAGGGCCTGTACTGTGCTGGACTGTTCTATGTTCTATGTTCAAATATCCCTGCAAGGGCCTCTGCAATTTCTTCCCTGGCCTTCCATAATGTCCAAGGATGGACTTGATCAGGCCCAGGAGATTTATCTACCTTAATGTGCTTTAGGACTGCAAAAACCTCCTCTCTGATGATGTGTATGCAGTCCAAAATATCTCCTCTTGTTTCTCATATCCCTTAGCATCCGTGATTCTCTCCTCAGTAAACACTGAGGAAAAATAGTCATTAAAAATCTCTCCCGTCTCCTTGGCTCCACACATAGATGGCCATGCTGATCTTTAAGGGGATCTATTCTCTCCCTTCCAACCTTTTTGGAGAGGCATGGTGGCTCAGTGGTTAGCACTGCTGCCTCACAGCACCAGGGATCCGTGTTTGATTCCACCCTCGGCTGACTGTGTGGAGTGTGTCTGCGTTGGTTTCCTCTGGGTGCTCCAGTTTCCTCCCACAGTTCAAAGATGTGTAGGCTAGATGGATTGGCCATGCTAAATTGCCTGTAGTGTTCAGGGATGTGTAGATTAGGTGGGTTATAGGCAGATGGGCCTGGGTGGGATGCTCTGAGTGTCAGTGTGGACTTGTTGGGCCAAAGGGCCTGTTTCCACACTGTAGGGATTCTATGAACTTTTACTCTTAATATAGCTATTGAAGCTCTTGAGGTTATCGTTAACCTTATCTGCTAGATCCAACTCATACCTTCTTTTTGGTATTCTCATTTCCCTCTTAAGTGTGCTCCTACACTTTTTATAGTCATCTAGGGATTCACTTGAGCCCAATAGCTTAAACCGAATGTATGCCTTCTTTTTTTTCCTGACCAGAGCCTCAATGTCCCTCATCAGCCAGGGATCTCTAAGCCTGCCAGCTTCTCCCTTCACTCTAACAGGGACATATTATCCCTGTACTGTCTCCCATTTGCCAGTCGATCCTTTTCCATCAAACAGACTCACCCAGTCGAACTAATAGATCCTGCCTAATGGCCCTGCTCCAGTTTAGAGCCTTAACCTGTGGATCTGTCCCTTTTTTTCCATTACTATGTTAAAACTAAGAGAGTTATGGTCACTGGACCCAAAGTACTCTCTACTGACACTTCAGACACTTCACTTGCCTGACCTCGTTTCCTAAGAGGAGGTTCAGTGTTGCACCCTCCCAAGTAGGGCTCTCTACACATTGATTTAGGAAACTTTCTTGGACACATTTAACAAATTGCACCCTGTCCGGGCCTTTTAAACTCTGGGTGGCCCAGTCGATACAGGGGAAATTAAGATCTCCAACCAATACTACTCTATTATTCAGTTATCTGCAATCTCTCTCCACATCTGCTCCTCTAGTACCCGTTGGCTATTTGGGGGTCTATAATACAGTCCCAACAGAGTGACCATCCCCTTCTTTTGTCTACGTTCCAACCATATGGCCTCATTTGATGACCCTTTAAGAATATCCTCTCTGAGCACCGTTGTTAGGTCCTCCGTTATCAAAAGGGCAACTCCCCCTCCTCGCTCACTTGTACTTCTGTCACACCTGTAGCTTCTGTATCCTGGAACACGGAGCTGCCAGTCCTGCCTTTCTCTCAGTCATGTTTCTGTTATGGCTATAATATCTCAGTCCCCAGAGCCAATTCATGCTCTGAGCACATCTGCCTTACCAGTCAGACCTTGTGGGTTGAAATAAATACAATTTAAACCAAAGGTCTTTTCCCTTCCTTTACTGTGCCTCTGGCTACCCTGAATAGTAAATTTGCTCTCGATGGCTGATGTATTTTCCCCTGACTTCTCAATGGCCCCTCTCTTAGTCAGAGTGCCAATCCCTGCCAAACTAGTTTAAACCCTTCCAGGTAACACTAGCAAATCTCCCCGCGAGGATATTGGACCCCCTCTGGTTCCAGTGCAACCTGTCCCTCTTGTACAGGTCACCTCTACTCCAGAAGAGATCCCAATGATCCAAGAGCTGAAAACTTTGCCCCCTACACCAGCTTATCAGCCACACGTTCATCTGACCTACCTTTCTACTTCTGTCCTCACAGGCACATGGCACTGGGAGTAATCTGGAGATCACTACCCCTTGAAGTCCTGCTTTTTAACTTCTTACCTAACTTCCTATACTCATTTCACAGGACTTTTGTCTACCTATGTCATTTGTACTGAGGTGCACAATGACCTCTGGCTGTTTACCCTCCCCTTCAGAATGTTCTGCAACCACTCAGAGACATGCTTGACCCTGGCACTCAGGCAACATGCCATCCTGGTGTCTCTTCTGGATGAGGTTTTCAGCAAAGATTCTGGGAGGGAAATGGATACTGAATCTAACACAAGGTGGTTCTTTGGCTGTGACTGAGATGTAGTCTAAGCCACCTCAATGCTGGATAAGAATGGGGAGAGGATGGAGTGCAGAGGGTCAACCCTAATAAAAACTGCAAATACATGGAGGAAGACAAGGATCAATAGTTTACTGTGGTTACACAAAGGTTGGATGTCTTTTGTGACACAGATAAGGCCATTTTAGTGCAGCAGAAAGTGGGGAAGTCGTTATGGAGGAGCTCAAAGATGGGCATGGATTTGAGAGGTGACAAAGATGGCCAATGATTGATACAGAACAGAAATCACTGCTGGCACAGTAGTTTACAAGGGCACGAGTATCAAGGGTCAAACAATATAATTTAAGAGTAGAATATTATGATCTGATTTGCATTATAATAAAAGCAATGTGTAGACCTTCTCCAGGCCTATTGTTGCTGCATTTATTACATATTTGTGTTCTTTTATGTTTTAATATAACAGGTTGTTTGTGAGGTGTCTTGATTGTTCTGTTAGTCTTGAAAGAATTGATTACTGCTGTTAATCCTGAGGTTTGTTTGTCTGTTAATAAGTATTGTTCTCTCTCCTGTGGTTGACTGCTGGTTGCTGATTTCAAAGTCCCATTATTCTTTCCACAGCTCCCACCTCCAGCTTTAACAATGCATCGCTCCTCAAAACCTTTGAAGCAGACCCAACTGCTGCCTTTATTGCAGGTTTCAGGTGTTCCCTGCTTTTGCCTTCCCAACGGTCAAACAATGACTGACCTCAAAGGCACTAACATGGGCTGTGAAAACCATTTCACCAGTTCTCCTTTCCTTTTATTGCTGCTCCCGAGTCGCAGTTGCCAAACTATTTGGACACATTCCCAGAACTCCCAATTTGTGGTATCTCAACTAGGTCATTCATTCCTGCCATTGATCAGCTTCCCCAGGCAATTGGAAAGTGAACTGCTGATGCATTTGGATGATTCCTGAACATAAGTTAAATCGCCACTCTGTCCCCTCTCCAACATGCAAAGACAACAAACAGAAGCTGCTGGAACAGAAGTTTTGTCCTTTCCCTATCATTCAACAAGACCAAGGCTATTCTTCTACCTCAGCAACCCTCTATCCCCCACAACCCCTATAACCCCTTCTTTCCTTAGTTTCTAATTACTTCAGCCTTGAACACATTCAACGGCTGAGCATCCACAGCTGTTGGTAGTAGGGAATTCTGCTGTGAGTTTGCCTCTTCCAACAGGATGTTACTTTCCTTAGACGTGGAATATTAGCCCAGCGCACGCACAATCAGTGTCATGCTTCAAGTGATCTGAAGTAAGATGGAGTCTGAGATCAGGTAGTACGGTGGCTCACAGGTTAACATTGCTGCCTTACAGCGCTAGGGACCCGGGTTTGATTCCACCCTTAGACGCCTGGTCTGTTGAAGTTTGCATATTCTCCCCGTGTCTGCGTGCGTTTCCTCCAGATACTTGGTTTCCTCCTATAGTCCAAAAATGTGCAGGTTAGGTGGATTGGCCATGCTAAATTGTCTACAGAGTCCAGGGATCTGCAAACTAGGTGGATTAGCCATGAGAAATGCAGGGTTACAGGGATAGGGTGGGTGGGGGTGGGATGCTCTTCAGAGGGTTATTGTGGACTTGATGGGCTGAATGGCCTGTTTCCACACTGTGGGGATTCTATTCTATGATTTTATTATCTTTATACCCTTGGTTCACACACCGTGGTGCAGGGATGAAGTCATCAGCCTGTCTCTTAAATGTATGTTTTTATACTGTCTCGCCTAAAGAATCATTGTCATGCTGTGTCTCTTGAAAGTACACTGACATACTGTGTGTATTAAAGGTATACTGACATATTATGTCTCTTAAAGGTATTCTGTCATACACTGAATCTTAAAGGTATGGTGACATGCTGTATCTCTTAAAGGTGTAATGACATATTGTGCCTCTTAAAGGTACACTGGCACACTGTGTGACTGAAAGGTACACTGACATACTGTGTCTTTTGAGGTACACCAGATTACTGTATCTCTTAAAGGATCATTGGCATATGAGTAAAGTCATTTTTGTCCTACAGCTCTATAGGGCTACTCTCTCATCAGAGAGAAGCGACTGGTGGTGATTTAACCCAGGGGTCACCACGCTATAGATGAGGGTTGATGTTGAGAAGGTGGGACTTTCATGGTAATCTCAGCAGCGGCGCACTGTATCTCTTAACAGTACACTGCCATAATGTGTCTCTTAAAAGTACATTGTCATACTGCCTCTCTTAAAAGTACAATCTCATACTGTGACTCTTAAAGGCACACTGAAAAACTGTGCTTCTAAAATGAGATTCTGTATCTCTTAATTTTACGCTAACAAACTGACTTTGAGACCTAACACAACAAACTCCAAAGATTCAGAGATGTCCGAGTAAAGGAATTTTTAATCATCTTGGTTATCAATAGCAGACGCTTTGTTCTGATACTATAACCCTGTGCTCTAGATTCTTGGTTTAGGGAATGTAACATCTATTTTTTTTTGATGACTGTGATTTTTCTACGTGTTTTATCTATGGCAATGTCCCAGACATTCAGAGAATTCCAGGAGACCCTATTCTCCATGTTTCAGTCTAAGAGGAAAATGTCAGCTGGTTATTTGACTATGGAGCACTTCATGAGCAAATTATGATCTTATCCTCACCCAGTGACACATTATCCACTGGGACCAACTGGATAATGGTCAGAAACTGAGCGAGGACTGGCCTTTTAGGTATTGCAGCTACAAGAACAGGTCAGAAGCTAGGAACACTGCAGTAAATAACGCATCTCCTGACTCCCCAAAGTCTGGCCACCATCTACAAGAAACAAGTCAGGAATGTGATGGATCGTTGCAGCTACTGTAACACTCAAGAACCTTGATACCATCCAGGACAAAGCAGCCTGCTTGATTGGCACCATATCGACAAATATCCACTCCCACCATCACCGACACTCTGTAGCAGTAGTGCGTACTGTCTGCAAGATGTACTGCAGAAATTCACCAAAGATCTTTCCAAACCCATGACCACTTTCATCTAGAAGGACAATGGTGGCAGATATATGGGAACACCACCACCTGCAAGTTCATCTCCAAGCCACTCACCATCCTGACTTAGAAATTTATCACCATCCTTCACCATAACTGATTCAAAAATCTGAAATTCTCTTCCTAGGGGCAATGTGGGTCATCCTACAGCACATGGACTGCAGTGGCTCAAGATGGTAGCTCACCACCACCTTCTCAAGGGCAACTAGGGACGGGTAATAAATGTCATCCAACCAATGATGCCTACATCCCATGAGTGAATAAAAGAAAACACATGGGGTAGGTCCCGAGTTGAGGGCTCACCTCCAGTCCTAATCCTACCCAGCTGTGAGATATTCCTGTTCTCTACAATCAGTACCATTCTGGAGTATCTTGTGTGCCAGCAGCTAAACCATTGACAGGCTGACACTGTTTTTCTTTGTATCACTTACGCATGTAGAGATAAAATTGACAAGAGGTTATCTGATACTGATAGCTGTTATTGGTTTGGCTGACTGTGGTTTGAACTTTGGGGGCAGACCTGATATAGGAACAGTGTGCCCAGTATGTGGTGGAGGGGGTGGGGTGAGGAGGATTGTGAAACATTGCCCACTGCCCAAGAAACATCAGCTGCTTCTTTGCAGAAACTGTGATGGGGCCTTAAACACCAGCCTCGCAAAGTGCAGAATTGTGGTCAATGTTACTACATCGTAGCTGTCACCAAATTAAATTTAATACCATGTTTAGATCAATCTGGACAGCTGCTTGACAAATATCAGACAGTCTCAGTCTATGAATTATCCCCAGGTGGTAGTGGCAGCTAATAGATAAGCGAATATAACAGTGTGACGCATGGGAGAGATGGAGGTTCCAGCCTACATCCTATGTTGATACCCTTGCCAATGTATCCTCCTGACCATCTCTTACATTAGTGTTATAGAGTTCTACAGTACAGAAAAAGGACTTCAGCCCATCGTGTATGCGCTGGTCAAAAACGCATATCTAATTCTAATCCCAGTGTTTGTTCCTGCTTGAAAGGGATTAAGCAAGACAGTCATTAAACAGCCCATAGACAAAATTCTCTGCCTGTCCATACCAGGCAGCCAGAATTACTGGGCCCACAGGCACTTGGTAGAAGCTTTCAATATCGTGAGGGCCCTGGGACAGAGCAGATCGAAGAGCCAGAGGACACAGATGTAAAGTGATTTGCAAAAGAATCAAATGTGGTGCAGATGAAAGTTGTCACTCATTGTGTAGTTAGGGTCTGAAATACACTGCCTTGGAAATGTGGTGGGGACAGGCTCAATTGAACCATTCAAGAGGGCATTGGTGGTTATTTGGAGAGGAACAATGTGCAAGGTCACATGGAAAATGCAGGAAAGTGGCAGTAAGTTAAACTGCTCAGAGAGCCGGTGTAGACAGGATGGGCCAAATAGCTTCCTTCTGCAATTGAAAAACTCTGTGAATCTGTGAATGGCCCACAATCATGATCAAGCAATTAATCCATGCATGGTGCGGTAATTGTTAGAGACCTGCCACTAATCCAGAGGGAAAACTCATATTGACCAAAGACACCCTTGAATGGCAGAGGAACTACTTTGTTGCTCTCCCTGCCTTATTAGAATTTGTCTGCAACCAAAGGCACTTTCTCCGTACAGTGACAGCCCATTTGTCTGCTCCAGCTGCCCTCCCTCACCACTGCCCCCATTTCTGGAGGACCAAGGGACTGCTCCAGCTGTTCTCCCTCACTACTGTTACCTATTGTGAAGGTTCTAGGTGACTGCTTCTTGTTTCATAAATATACCTGATTCATAAAAATATATGTATACAAACATTGTCATGAGAGCATTCAATTCAGAAGTCTTTACACATAGAGGACAAACTAACCCATGGCATTTCTTACTTATACAAAATTTTATTTACATATATTTGAGGCACCGGTAGGGTGCGATAACTGAATGGATGCCCATTGTACTTTGGCTGAAAGATCTTAGGCGGTGGCTTTTCCCCACTGCACCTTGGTGACAGCTATCCCAAGCTTTACTGCCCCCTTAGCATGTAGTCCTGGACGTTGGAATGTTCCGGTCTCCAACACTTGGCAGAGGTCAATTCCTTGTTCTGGAAAATCAACAAGCTTTGGGGCAGACCAAAAAGCATCTTTTACTGAGTTGATGGTCCTCCAGGCATAGTTAATGTTTGTTTCGGTGTGCATGCGGGGAATAGACTGTAGGGCACAGAGTCCTGCATCATGGACCTGTGTGGAATGAACCTCGACAAAAGCCACTGCATCTTTTTTCAGATTTCCTTTGCAAAGGCACATTCCAGAAGATGTGTGACAGTTTCTACCACCTTCCTCCACCCTCTCGCGCCTCTTCGAGGGCAGCATGCAGTGGCACGCACAGTCTGGGCATACAAGAAGAATCTCACAGATAGCGCCCTCCTCACCACCAGCCAGGCGATATCTTGGTGCTTGTTGGAAAGTTCTGGTGTTGAGGCATTCCACCAAATGACTTTGACAGTCTGCTCAGGGAACAACCTGACAGGATCCATCCTTTCCTTTTCCCGAAGGATCTTGAGGATGATACATGCTGACTGCTTCCTGATGGACATGTGGTATTTCTTTGCAAATTTCTCCATAATGGACAGGTGATATGGAATGATCCGACTGCTTGGATCATTCTGCAGCAACAAGGCCAGTCCCATCCTTTGCAATGTTAAGGTCAGATAGAACTTCAGTACGTAGTGACACTTGATGTTTGCATAGTTTGCTTAGCCACACACAAAGGTGGCCATCAGGATGAGGATGGGGTTGAGTACATTCTTCCCTCCCTTATCCAGAGTTTTTGTACGTGGTGTCCTACAGACATTCCATCCTAAACATTCAGGTGATGTAGAAGATGAATGGGTGACTGCAATCACACAGGTTCAGGGCCATACCTGGGCCATGTAAAACAAGAGAGAGAGTGCCTCAAACCTCTTGACCAGGTTTTTACCCACAACGGAGAGGGAGCGGTGCTCCCAAAAGTGCCAGCCCCAGCTGCCCTCCCTCACCACCAACCCCTGTTGTGGAAGTCACAGGGTATGACACTTTTTTAGAACCTTATTCCGGTCATATTTAACTTGAAGTGCTGACTCTGTTTCTCTTCCCACAGACACCACCAGATCATGGAATCCCTATAATGTGGAAACAGGCCCTTCAGCCCAACAAGTCCACACTGATCCTTGGAGGATCCTATCCAGATCCATCCCCCTATAACCCACCTAATCTACACATCCCTGAACACTATGGGCAATTTAGCATGGCCAATCCACCTAGCCTGTGCATCTTTGGACTGTGGGAGAAAACTGGATTACCCGGAGGAAACCCACACAGACACAGGGAGAATGCACAAACTCCACACAGACAGTCACCAGAGGGTGGAATTGAACCAAGGTCCCTGGTGCTGTGAGGCAGCAGTGCTAACCACTGAGCCACCATGCCACCCCTGTTGAGATCTGTTGAGTTTCTCTAGTACTTTCTGTTTTAACTTCAGACCTCCTGCAGTCACAGTATTTTGCTTGTACTGCATTGTGCCTTGGCGGTCTGGGCTAAATGTAGGGAAGCATGTCAATATTTTTTTGCCCCCAGTACAACATTTGAAGGTGTTGATGCTGGAAGCAGTCATTTCAGTGCCTGTGCTCTGCTGTCCATGTTAATTTCAAAACACTCAGAAACAATCGGTCATTTAATTCACTCTTTCTCTCATTGTATTGTGTGCATTTTCACTCTCTCTCTGTCTTTCTTATTTCCTGTGTTTATCTCCCTCCCTGGAGAGGATTATTCTGCTTGGAGTCCTTGTGTGGCCATGACATAATCCTGAGAGGTGTGTCGGAGCTGGGGATCTTCCTGCTGTCTCTCCCTTGCAGTCTTTCCCCTATAACCCTGCCTAGCATCAATTCACAAGCCTCTCCCCCATATTTTCTCCAGTCCATGCTGAAAAGTCATGAAAACGAGTGGTGCCAGATTTCAGAGCATCAGAATGACCAGTATTGTGAGTTGTCTCCAGATCCAACAAGATCAAAACCAGTTTATGGCAGTAGATTTTGCTTTGGTTTCATACCAGTCCATACAGGCTTTTCGCTCTAGAACTCAGAGATAGTAGGAACTGCTGATGCTGGAGAATCTAAGATAACAAGGTGTAGAGCTGGATGAACACAGCAGGCCAGGCAGCATCAGAGGAGCGGGAAAGCTAACGTTTCGGGTCTGGACCCTTCTTCAGAAATGGGGGAGGGGAAGGGAACTCTGGAAAAAATAGAGAGTGGGGGGAGGCGATGATGGAAAGTGGATAAAGGAGCAGATAGGTGGAGAGAAGATGGACCGGTCAAGGAGGCAGGGATGGAACCAGTAAAAGTGAGTGTAGGTAGGGAGTTGGGATGGGGGTAGGTCAGTTGAGGGAAGACGGACAGGTCAGGGAGGCGGGGATGAGGTGGTAGGTAGGAGGTGGGGGTGGGGGTGGGGGTTGGTCAGTGAGGTGGGAGGAGCGGATAGGTGGGAGAAAAGACAGACAGGTCTTACTAATACCTTCCACCCCAACCTTAAGTTCACCTGGACCATCTCCGATACCTCTTCCTGGACCTCTCTGTTTCCATCTCTGGCAACCACCTGGAAACCGATATCTATTTCAAGCCTACCGACTCCCACAGCTACCTAGAATACACCTCCTCTCACCCACCTTCCTGCAAAAATGCCATCCCCTACTCCCAATTCCTTCGCCTCCGCCGCATCTGCTCTCGAGATGAGGCATTCCACTCCTGGACATCCCAGATGTCCTCGTTTTTCAAGGACAGCAATTTCTCCTCCACAGTGGTCGAAAACGCCCTCAACCACATCTCTCATGTCTCCCACAACTCATGCCTCACACACCCTCCCCGCAATAACAACAAAGACAGAATCCCGCTCGTCCTCACGTACCACCCCACCAACCTCCGGATTCAACGCACCATCGTCCGCCACTTCCGCCACCTGCAATCTGACCCCACTACCAAGAACATTTTCCCTCCCCACCCTTATCTGCCTTCCAGAGGGAATGCTTCCTCCGTGACTCCCTTGTCCGCTCCACACTCCCCACTAGCCCTACCACCACTGGCACTTTTCCCTGAAACTGCAGGAAATGCTACACCTGCCCTTACACCTCCCCCTTCACCCCAATCCCAGACCCCAAGAAAACCTTCCACATTAAACAGATTTCACCTGCACATCTGCTATTGTGGTATATTGTATCCACTGTTCCCGCTGTGGCCTCCTCTACATTGGGGAAACCAAGCGGAGGCTTGGAGACCGCTTTGTGGAACACCTAAGCTCGGTTCATGACAAATGACTGCACCTCCCAGTCAGGAACCACTTCAACTCCCCTCCCACTCCTTGGATGACATGTCCATCCTGGGCCTCCTCCAGTGCCACAACAATGCCACCTGAAGGTTGCAGGAACAGCACCTCATATTTCGCTTGGGAACCCTGCAGCCCAATGGTCTCAATGTGGACTTCACAAGCTTCAAAATCTCCCCAACCCGACCTCAATCCAAAACCAGCCCAGCTCATCCCCGCCTCCTTGACCTGTACGTCTTTTCTCCCACCTATCCGTTCCTCCCACCTCACTGATCAACCCCCACCCCCACCTTCTACCTACCAGCCTCATCCCCACCTCCTTGACCTGTCCGTCTTCTCTCCATCTATCTGCTCCTTTATCCACATTCCATCATCACCTCCCCTCCTCTCTCTATTTATTCCAGAGTCCCCTTACCCTCCCCCATTTCTGAAGAAGGGTCCAGACCCAAAACATCAGCTTTCCTGCTCCTCTGATGCTGCCTGGCCTGCTGTGTTCATCCAGCTCTACACCTTGTAATCCCTCTAGAACTCACTACCTTGAGGAAGGAATCTCTTTAAATCACCACAGGGAAAGGAAAACTCTGCTTGTACTGAGGCATGTACAAAGAAAATAGGAGCAGTAGACTATTCGGGCCTTTAAGCCTGATTGGCCCTTCAACATAATCATGGTTGATCATCCAATTCAATTCCCTGTTCCCACTTTCCCTTTAATCCATTCAGCCCGAAGAACAACATCTACATCTTTCTTGAAAGTCTTCAAAGATTTTATAGTTATTGTAACAAAGTCAGCCAGGTGGACCTCATTGAATATGGGTTCCCTGATTTGTGCTGTTAATCTGGTCCAATCAGAGAGCCCTGGCTGAAAGATATAAACAGGGGGGTCAGAGATTCTGCTCACTCTGACAGCTGCTCTGAGGAAGCCAGACCAGTGTCAAATACTATGCACATGTAAATAAGGGGTTACTTGGTGACTGGATACTGGCCTCTGTGGAGTTTTTCAGTGGAAAAAATATGCTCCTGAAGAAATTTGTTTGTAACAGTCATCTTTGAGTTGGGGTAAACATTTCTGGCATCATGCCATTATTGGGGAAGCTTGACTCATTCAATCCTGCCATCAAAGACTGTGCTCAGTATATGGAAAGAATGAATTTTTTTTCTGACAAATGACATTGGAGCAGATGAATAACAAGTAATTCTCCTGACAGCTTGTGGACCTGCAAACTTTTCAGTTATTTGGCACCTAATGTTTCCTGAGGCACCAGAAACTAAAACCTTTCAAGAGGTGACAGACTTACTTAAGGAATATTGTGACCCCAAGCATCCTCTAATTCTGAGATGCTATCAGGTTTCCTTGGCAGTTTGAGAACCAAGGGAATCAATGTTGGGATTTTTGACAATGGCAAAGTCCTTAGGAGCACTGATATGCAGAGGGATCTGGGTGTGCAGATCCACAGATTACTGAAGGTGGCAGTACAGGCAGATAAAGTAGTAAAAAAGGCTTATGGCATGCCTGCCTTCATGGGAAGGAGTACTGGGTATAAGGATAGGTGATTGCAGCTTTATAGCACTTTAGTTAGGTCACACTTGGAATATTGCATACCGTTCTGATCACCCCCTCCAGAAGAATGTGGGTGCTTTGGAGAGGGTACAGAAAAGGTTTACCAGATGTTGCCTGGGATGGTGGATTTTAACTATGAAGAAAGGTTGGATAGACTGGGTTTGTCTTCACTAGAATGCAGGAGGTTGACAGGCAACCTGATAGAAGTTTATAAGGTTGTGAATAGCATGGATAGAGTGGGAAGTATGAGGCTTTTTCCAGGGTGAAGAGGTCAATTACTAGGAGACTCAGGCTCAAGGTGTGGAGGAAGGAAGAAGTTTAAAAGAGATGTGCAACGCAAGTTCTTCACACAAAGGCTGGTGCATGCTATTAGAGGATGTGAAGGAAGCAGACACAACAGCAGCATTCAAGAAGCACCTGGACAAATACATGAATAGGAATGGAATAGACAGATACAGATTCTATAAGTGAAGACAGTTTTAGTATGGAATTGCATAGCCTCACTCGAGACATAACTTGAACAGAGGGACTCTAGATCAGCCCACAGCAAAACCCCAAAACAAAGCCTCACTCAAACGGTTAACATTTTCTTCAGGATCCAAGCCAGCAAGCCATTGTAGTTGCTGCTGGTAAGCGGACTCGAGACAGCAAAAGAGTCCCACTAGGCCTGAATTGAGTAACAGAATTCATAGTCCAGGATTTGGGAGATTGCACACCCTGGAAAGCCCACCTACATCTGGCTTGGAGCAGTAAAATTGCTTAGTAACATTCAAATCGGAACCAATCAAAGTAAATGTCTGGTTAAGTAGTCACTCCATTCCAGTGGAGGTTGATACTGGCGCAGCTGTATCAGTGATTGCAGAATCAGACTTTAAAAAGATTTGCTCTGGACTTCAACCCTTACGTTTGCGAAAGACATTGGCTAGACTGAATATCTATACCGGGGAATCTTTACAGATTAAGGGTACAGCTTTGGTTCTGGTCTCAAATGAGAAGCAGCTGATTCAGTGACGACTGATTGTAGTAAAATGTTTGGGCCCAAGCCTAATGCAGCAAAATTGTTGAGAAAGATTCACCTTGATTGGCTCTACATTTTTTGATTAGAAAATGGATGTCTGAGTGAAGCCCTAATTAAATACCCATAAGTTTTTCAGGAAAGTCTAGGGACTATCAAAGGTGCAAAGGCCACCTTGCATGTTGATCAGGAAGCAATTCCATGATTTTGCAAGGCCCGCCAAATGCCATTTTCTTTATGTGCAAAAGTAGAGGCAGAAATCAGGAGGCTGGTCAGGGGGCTGTCCTTCACAAAGCTAGACATGAGCCGTGCATACCTGTATTCAAATAGGAACCAGGATAATCATGGCTAAATGAGGATTCCCATAAGTATACTACAATTAATACTCATAAGGGTTTGTACCAATATATGAGCCTGTCATTTGAGGTATCGTCAGCCTGTGCCATTTTCCAGCGGACAATGGAGAACAATTTACAAGGTGTACTCCTGGTTGCTATTTATCTGGATGACATGCTAACAACAGGGAAGACTAACAAAGAGCACTTGGAGAACTTGGACATAGTCCTTTGACGTTTTTCCAAGGCAGCCATCTACCAGGTACCGCAAGTCACCTACTTGAGCTACAGAGTTGACAAGACTGGGTTACACCCTTGGAAGATAAAGTGAGGGCGATCAAAGTTGCCACGGTTCCCATGTCTGTACCGGAGCTTAGGCCTATCCTTGGTTTGGTGAATTATTGCAGAAAGCTCATGCGTAACTTGGCCTCCATCCTGGCACCCTTACATCACTTATTGAAAAAGACCTTGGAAATGGTCTCATAGCCAAGATGTAGCCTTTAGGGAAATGAAGAAGCAGTTATCATCGTCTAAGGTGTTGGCACACTGTGATCCCAGGATGGATCTGGTGCTGCTGCGCGATGCCTCCCCATACAGTATTGGGGTAGTGTTGGCTCACAATGAAGAGGAAAGCCCAAAGCATATGCTTCCTGCAGCTTGGATGATGCATAGTACAAATGTACCCAGATAGAGAAGGGAAGTTTGGCAGTCATCTTTATCGTGAGAAAGTTCCATCAATACCTTTACAGACATCAACTTGTAGAAGTAACAGAGCACTACTCAAAGTGGAAAAGAGAGTGCTACCCATAGTTTCAGGTCAAATTTAGCTGTGGGTTCTCATTACAAGTAAATTACAAGTTGGCACACTATCCGGGAGGCCAAGAAGCAAATGCAGATGTCTTGAGCTAGCTCCCGCTGGCAGATACACCACTGATGGTACAGCCACTTGAAGAGTCCGTTCTAGCTTTAAACTTTCTGAACACCCTTCCAGCCACTGCTGACAATATCAGACAATGGACACAAAAAGGTCCGGTCCTGGTAAAGCTAAAACAGCTGGTGGTGATGGGGGAAAACAAAAGGTCTATCACAACCAGAATTGAAACTTTTCTGGACCCAGTGAGACAAGATAATAGAAAAGCCGCAAGCATCTTTTGCTATACAAGGGCTCCTAGAGTGTTGGTTAAAGACAATGGGCCATCAATTTACCAGCAGGGAATTTGAGTATATCCTAAAGTCAAATGGTATTCAGCATATAAGGTCAGCTGCATACCTTCCATCATCTAACGGTCTGGCAGAAAGAGCATTCCAAACTCTGAAGGCCGGCTTAAAGAAACAGCCTACAGCTTCACTTAATACTAAACTGTCCTGGTTCCTATTTGATTATCAAACCACCCCTTATACAACTACAGGGATGGCTCCAGCAGTGTTGCTAATGGGGAGGAGACTGAGCACCAGGTTAGAACTGATCTTCCTGGATCTGGTAGGGGAGGGTGAAACAGCATCAGAAGTGCCAATGCTGGACACAAGACTCCTCTAAGCAAGGGAAATAGTTTACCCCAGGGAACAAAGTTTGGCGCCAAAACTACAGAATAGCCCTGGGTAAATGTCATAATTCACGTGAGGTCATTTCCCATGACGTGCAAAGTTCGGGTAGACGAGGCAGTCTTGGACAAGTAGGTGGACCACATGAAAGCTGTAAACTCACAAACAAGGCAGGAGAAAAACACAACCACCACCCCCCGCATCCATAGTCTCAAAGAAACCCCAGTCTCAGATGGACACAGTGGATGTCGCAGTCTCAATGCTTTTACCACATGAAGAAGAGGATGAATCTTTTCCGAGCGCAAGAGGCAGGGGGACTATGGTCCGGCAAATGTTGCCTGTATCTGAGGCAGAGTGGGAGGAACCAGACCCAGTGCAAAAACACCACAGGAGACACTACAAGAGAAAGAACAGGCCTATATCCCGTATGTAGAGGGATGTAGTGATTGTCAGCCAGGTGGACCTCATCAAGTATGAGTTCCCTGATTGACGATGTTAACCTGGTCCAATCATCAGAGGTTCCGTTCACTCAGAGCAGGCTCTGAGGAAAAGGAAGCAGTGTCAAGTACCATGCACGTGTAAATAAAGGGTGACTTGATGACAGGATTCCGGCCTCTGTGGAGTTATTTCAATGGCCTCAATGGTTTCCTGTGGCAGAGAATTCCATAGGCTCAGCACTGCCTGAGTGAAGAAATTTTTCCTCATTTCGGTTCTAAATTGACCTACACCTTATCCTTAGATAATGACTCCTCATTCTGGATTCCCCAGTTATCAGGACCGTCCTCCTGCCTTTACCCTGTCTAGTCCTGTTTGAATTTTATAGGTTTCTAAACTTCAGTGAATACATAGAATATAGAACATATAACTGTACAGCATAGTACAGGCCCTTTGGCCCATGATGTCTGTGCCGAACTTTTACCCTAAACCTAAGGTCTATTTAACCTCCACCCCTACCTTATACTATCATCCATATGCCTATCTAATAGCAGCTTAAATGCTCCTAATGAGGCCAACTCCACTACCCTCTCCGGCAATGCATTCCACACCCCTACCACTCTCTGAGTAAACAACCTACCTCTGACGTCTCCCCTATATCTACCTCCATTCACTTTAAAACTATGCCCCCTCGTACAGCCTTAACCAATCCCGTCTCTCTTCAGACATCAGTCCCACCATCCTGGGAATCAGTCTGGTAAATCTTCACCGCACTTCCTCCAAAGTCAGAACATCCTTCCTCCGAAAGGGAGACCAAAACTGCACACGATACTTCAGTCATGATCTCACCAAGTCACTGTATAGTTGCAACAAGATATCCCTGCTCCTGTACTTGAATGTGTCTTGTACAAGGACACCCAAGTCTCGTTGCACCTCTCATTTCCCAATCAAGTGTCATTCACACAATTATCTGCCTTCCTGCTTCTGGTCCCAAAGTGGTTAACGATATACTTATCCACAGTGTACAGCACCTGCAATGCATTTGTCCATGCACTCAATTTATCCAACTTACACAGAGTATCTCTGCATCCTCTTTACAGCAACCCTTCTATCCAGCTTTGTACCATCTTTGACATGTAGTTTCTTCATCTACATCATTTGTATAAATAGCTGGAGTCCAAGCACTAATCCCTGCGGTACCCCACGAGTAACTGACTGCCACTTAGAAAAAGATCGGTTTATACCTACTCTTTTTCTTGTCTGCAAATCAGCTCTCTATTCATTTCAGCACACAACTTCAAATCCCATGGACTTTAAGTTTCACATTAATCTCTTATGTGAGACCTTAACAAAAGCCTTCTGAAAGTCCAAATTAACAATATCCATTTGCTCCCCCTCATCTCTCTCTTAGTTTCATGTCCTATTGAACAATAGACAGTAGTGGCCTCCAGGCTACATCCTGAGTCACCACAGCCCAATAAGAGTTGTGCCTTCAACAGAGATGGAGAGAAATTGCGGCTGGGAAAAGCATTCTGGTTTCGAGAATCTTTGTTTCCTAAGAGTGTCTGGTTAAAAAAAAGGTTGCTCGCATTTGAGCAGCTGGTAGACCCCAGCCTTCAATGTAATCATACATATTTTCTAATAAACTTAATCATGAATGTTATGATACACCTCTGGAGCAGGTAGGACTTGAACCCAGTCCTCCTGGCTCAGAGGTAGGGATATTACCATCCACAACTACTTGCACCTTGAGCATAGCGAATGCCACAAGGCACTGAGTTTGCATCAATAACCAAAGGTGGGATATTTTTCATAGATCATAGAATCCCTACAGTGTGGAAACAGGCCCTTCAGCCCAACAAGTCCACACTGACCCTCAGAGCATCTCTCCCAGACCTATCCCCCATAACCCACCTAAACTACTCATTCCTGAACACTATGGGCAATTTAGCATGGCCAATCCACCTAACCTGCACATCTTTGGACTGTGGGAGGAAACCAGAGCATTCAGAAGAAACCCACGCAGACATGGGGAGAATGTGCAAACTCCACACGTACAGTCGCTCAAGGGTGGAATCGAACCCAGGTCCCTGGTGCTGTGAGGCAGCATTGCTAACCATTGACCCATCGTGCCGCCCTTTTGGGAGGCTTTGAGAGGTGAATGTTTGCAGTAAGGCGTAAGGGTTTAGGGAGGGAGGTCCAACAAATAAGATTGAGAGGATCACTGGCTAAAGTGATCAGGTCATGGACTGCAGTAACTCAGGAAGGCAGATCACCACTACCTTCTCGAGGCCAGTTATAGACAGGTAATTAATGCTGGCCCAGCCATCAACACCCATATCCTAAGAGTGAACGTTTTAAAAATGTAGGCTGAGAATGGGACAGCAATTCAGGATACAAGTGCAGAGCCCTAATTTCCCTTTCTCTTCAGACCCTTTGATGCATAAGGCTGAGGCTGAGGCTGATTATTTCCTGTAAAACATCTGGTGTGGAACAATGGGACCACATTGTGTTAAGTCATTTATCCACTTGGTTCAAGGAATTGCTGCTGTCTGACTGGCATGGGGCAGAGAATAAATGCCAGGCTGAAGGATCTGCTTAACTTGGAGGACAGATGGAGGGGAAGTGCAGTCAGTCTGAACTCCCACATAAAGAATGCTCACTCTAGGTATCAGAACCAGATACCAGAATAATCACAGGGGCAAGGTGGCAGGAATGAAGATGAGGGAATAAAGAAACAAAGCTCGAGCTTTGTTAGCCGTAGCCCCTCATGACGTTGAGCATCACAAACCCTCAGCAGGTTGTAAGGAGACTTTGCTGAGTTGCCAATAACTCTGAACGCATCCTTTGAGTATTTGGTACTATGTGCATATTAAACAGGTTAAATTCTTTCTGGAAAGAAATCCCACTGTGCAATATTAATAACAAATAGATTAGCAAGTTTATATAACCGTTCTGAAGCAGGGTCACTGGATCCGAGACATTAATTCTGCTTTCTCTCGCAAATGCTGCCAGAACCTATGGAAATTTTCCCAGTAATTTTTGTTTCTGATTTCCAGCATCTGCAGTTCTTTGCTTTTTTTCAAAAATCATATCAAATCCTAGCTACTTTAGCAATACTGTTATCCCGATATCATTGTGTTAGCATGTTGTTCACTTTCATTGCAATTACAACCCATTTGTTGTAGTGCATGCTTGCATTTTTGCATTGTCCTTGTTGGTCACTCAGAGTGCTGTTAATCAGCCCTCCTCCTTTGGTTTTTCAAATTCTCTTTTTCTATTTATGACCCTGAAATCACATTCCCCTGTGCAGCAAGAAGAGGCCAGGCTAGTAACAGCATATTCTCACGATTTCATCGGATCACAAATATGGCATGCCATTTTAACCTAACTGCATGTATTCCCAGCAAGAGGCATCGGTATAGTGGAGGATTTTTAAAAAGCTGCTTTACAACAAACATTGCCAAATTGTTGAGTTTACCCTGAACAAGATTACTTATCGTTGGTGAGTTTTGTAATGTACACATACTGTTAGATATTACAAATACACACAAGTTAAACTTTATTCATCTCAAATCTCTGGAATTTCATGGATATTCTTTGACAGTCACAAAGTGAAATGAATACATTCAGTTCTGCTCACTATCACAGTTATACGAATATCCTGGAATCTCCCTTGTCTACACCACAAGCATTGTCCTTCCCAATATCTGGTAGATTTTCAGAGAACAATATCTTACTCAAAAAATCTTCAAAAACCTCTCAGAGTTGGAGTAATTAAACTCCATCCACAATATTGATCGACCTTTAATCCCAAGCAGAGGGTAAATGGTATTTGATGTGAAATTGGGAAACAAGAATTTTATCCAGAATTTTGCCACGGGGTGAGTGCAGCTGCTTGACAAATTAAGCATTACAGTGTTGACGTGTTTGGGGGAGAGCAAAAAGCTGAAAGAACTATTTGTGGATCTACATAAAGAAGTAAACATGCTTCAGCAGTGGGAATGAAAGGTGGAGATCTGCTGATGTACATGCACATGTACTGACACACATATAGGCTTCCATGAATTTATTTTACTTTTCCAAAACTTCATGTTACACTCCTTATTGTTCATGTGATTGACTTGTACAAGTCTGTGACCATTCCAAAACTGCAAACCAGGAAATAATATTAATGAATAATGAAACATATTGACTGTGTGAATTGTACAAAACATCATCTTGTAATGTAGAAGTGAATTACTGCAGATGCTGGAATCTGAACTGAAAGCAACAAATGCTGGAAATGACAACGAGTCAGGCAGCAGCCATAGAGAGAAAGCAAGCTAACCTTTCCAGTCCAGGTGACTCCTCGTCGGAGCTGAAGTGAAGTGTGGAAGGGACAGCATTTATGCTGCAGTTGGGGGTTTGTTAGAGTGCTGGGAGGTAAAGGATGTTGATAGCTCCCATTAAGTGTTTGGAATGGGAGAATGACTGAACAAAGGTGTGTCTTACTGCCAGGCTGACTCCTCCAATCTTGTGTTTATTTTCACTGCACCCAATAATGGCCTACTCTACATTAGAGAAACTAAACACAGACTGGGTGACCGCTTTGCAGAACACCTCTGGTTCATAAGCAAGCATAACCCCGATCTTCCTGTAGCCGGTCATTTTAACACAGCATCTTGCTCACATGCCCAGTTGTCTGTCCTCGGCATGCTGCAATGCTCCAGCCAATCACAGCGAAAACTGGAGGAGCAACATCTCGTCTTCAAGCTAGGCAGTATACAACCTTCAGGTCTCAATATTGGGAACCTATTCCTTCCCTTTCTTTTAGCTTTGCTAGTTACTTTCTCTTTCACCCCCTCTCCCCTTCCCCCCGTCCAATGGGACTGTCTGTAGTTCCCAGTCTAGCAGTTAGACTCACCATTGTTCTGTCATTTTCAAATTCCAATCACTTAATCTGAACTATCAACATCCTTTCCCCCCAACTCTCCCAGCATTCCAATCCCCGCTGCACCTCCCCCCCCCCCGCAACTATTGCATAAAAACTGTTCTCTTCACACTTCGCTTCAGCTCTGAAGTGTCATCTAGACTCGAAATATCAGCTTACTTTCTCTCCATGGATGCTGCCTGACCCACTGTGATCTCTAGCATTTTTTGTTTTTAGATCATCTTGTAATTGTCGTACAAACACATAAGACACCAGCTTGTGAGTTAAACTATTATAACTATAAATGTAGATTTTTTTTATTTACACAAAGGCAGATTTTTAGAAGTGAATTGTGGTATTGGGACTTGAGCATAAGGCTGAAGTTTCTTTTGGAATGTCTAATATACATGAAACATTAATTGGCCTTTAAGGGCCTCAATAATAACTGGTGGGGTGGGAAGGTGAACAATGGGCCTTACCACATAGAACTTCATTTAGTGCTGATGGGAATGGATGGGTACAACACCAACATGGCTCACTAAATATACATACCACCTCTAAACCTACCAGCTCCAAACTCACCACCTCTAAACTCAACACTTCTAAATTCACCACCACTAAGGTCATCATTTCCAAACTCACCAGCTCCACACACATCAGTTCCAAACCCACCACCTCCAAGGCCACCACATTCAAGCTCACCACCTCGAAACTTGCCATCTCTGGGAAAAGAAGACACTCCACCCTCATTATCTCATTTGAAGTTCACAGTGAGGAGATGAAATTACTGCAGGCTTGAATTGCTCCAGCGTGGCTACAGACACCAGATGGAAACCACTCCTATCCATTTGCTATGTTTCTCAGAACCCGTAAAGAGAAAGGATTAAGCTTGTTCGAAGGACAGACAAATCATGTCACCTTGGAGAGACAGTCCAAAATGGGGGGATGAGGGTGTTGTGAAATGTAACGCTGGAGATGATTCAATAATGAGGAGCACAGATATTTTTTGCAAATCTATACTTCATTTATTAAGTATGCAATGGTACATTACACGACATTTTGAATTGGACATTATAGAAAATTCAACAAAATACCACTTTTGTCAATTGAACACATTGCACTCTTTGGTGTCTCAATGCAATTGCAAACTTGTGATATTAACTCCATAAATTAACACACACTTCAGATTGCATGGCAGAAAGGCAGTAGCCTTCCTCTATTATGTCTTGATGGTGGCTGCCCCAAACTTTAGTGTGTTCTTCAGAATGTAGCCCTGGACCTTGGAATATACCATTCTGCAGCATTTCGTGGAGGATAGCTCTTTACGCTGGAAAATGAACATGATGTGAGCAGACCAAAGAGTGCTTTCACCATGTTGATGGTCCTCCAGGCACAGTTGATATCTGTGTTGGTGTGTGAATAACCCGTAGAAGTCCTATGCCACAGAGCTGCTCTGGATGAACTTCAACAAAAACTACTGCCTCTCTCTCCAATAACAAGTAAGACAGATAGCATTTATAAACAGAATTGAGAACCCAAATGGTACATGGCTCACACAGTGCCAGTTGAAGATCAGCCACTCAGCCCCTTCGGCTGAGAATGGTTACAGCTGGAAACAGAGGATGTACTTCACATTGGGACCAACAATATAGAAAAGGCAAAAGATCCTGTTTGGAGAGTATTTATAAAATAGGGCGACAAGAATTAGCTCTAAATTATTGGGCAAACAATTTACAAACTGGTGTAGAGTAAAGCAGATGATGGAACATTGAAGGAGTGATATGGGAATGAGGCCCCATATCATGGTTCACTGGATTGGATAGGTCCACCACATTTGAAGAAGGGGATGCAGACGTTTCCCAGAAAGGCTCAAGGGGTCAGGGAATTCTAGATACAAAGTTGGATTGGAAATCCTAAGGTTGTTCTCCTTGGAGCAAAGGAGATTGAGGGAAGATTTTATTGAGTTGTACCACACCATGACAGATTCAAGTTAAGGATTTAGGGACAAACTGTCCCCATTAACTGTTGAAGGACTAATGGGCACTGATTTAAGGTTTTGACCAGAAAATACAGCAGGGATCTGAGGAAGAACTTTCTTGCACAATGAGTGGTAATAGTTTGGACTCACTGCCCAAGAAAAGGGGAAAAGTGGAGATGATGAAAGATTCTCGAAGACAGCTGAACTGCATCTTTTCTCTTCATCCTGGGAACTGTTGTAACAATTTTCCATCTGCCAGAAGGCAGTGTGTATAGTGATGAATGGCCTGCTGATGAATTTGTAGTCTGAGCAGAATCTATTGAGTTCACTACAGTCTAAATAATGTTACTTAATGTCCAGTTATTACCCAATCACATTCTTAGGATGATGTTCCTGAAACAATCAGTTCCAAAGTACAAACTGCGGCATTGAGCGAGCTGGGACTATCTGAACGGGGGCATTGTCCCAATTATCACTTTTAAGATCAGTTAATGCATGCTTGAAGGACACTCTCTGATCAGAATACAATTAATAGAAATACAATTAACAGTAGTTATGTCACTAGATATGTAATGCAGAGTCCTTGATTAAATGCAGAGACTTGCATGGTTTAAATTTTACTGTTCAGGTGAATGGCCTGATGTCTGCAGTCACATCTTGACAAATTGTTTGGCAACGAGATAATATTGGGGAGCTAACTCAAAGTGGGCTCACATCATGTGCCTGCATCTACCTGCCACTTTTCTCACATTGAGGATAGTGATAATTTTGGAGCCAGCTCCTTCTGATCATTAAAAGAAAGTGGACACTGGAGATCTGAAATTATATAACAAACAATGCTGGAGAAACTCAGCAGGTCTGACAGCATAATAAGGGCAGGAGTAGGCCATTTGGCCCATTCTACTCCATGCCAAGCAACACCTGCCCATTTACCTCCTCCCTCCCCAGTATCCAAGGGCCCAAACATACCTTCCAGGTGAAGCAACACTTCACCTGCACTTCCCAGAATCTAGTTTACTGCATTCGCTGCTCACAATGTGGTCTCCTCTACATTGGGGAAACGAAGCGTATACTCGGCGTCCGCTTCACAGAACATCTATGTTCTGCTCGCAAAAAAGACCCTTCTGAAGAAGGGTCGAGGCCCGAAACGTCAGCCTTCCTGCTCCTATGCTGCTGCTTGGCCTGCTGTGTTCATCCAGCTCAACACCTTGTTATCTCAGATTCTCCAGCATCTGCAGTTCCTACTATCTCTGATACAATTTTAACCTCACTGCGAAGCATTTCTGAAGAAGGGTCTAGGCCCAAAACGTCAGCCTTCCTGCTTCTATGATGCTGCTTGGCCTGCTGTGTTCATCCAGCTCTACACCTTGTTATCTCAGATTTTTCAGCATCTGCAGTTCCTACTATCTCTGACTCTGGCTTGCTGCAGTGCTCCAGCAAAGACCAATGCAAACTGGAGGAACAACACCTCATTTTCTGCTTGGGGACCCTACAGCCCTCCAGACTCAATATTGAGTTCAATAATTTTAGGCCCTAAACTCTCCCATGTCCCAGCCCACTACCCCACACACCAGGCCTTGTTACCACATAGCCTGCCATTACATGGACCCTGTTGTTAGTCACTAACAGTCCCCATTGACAACTATTCACTCTCCCTGCCTGATCGTTAGCAACTCCTTTGTTACTGATAGGCATAGTCTATAGGCCACCAAATAATAACATCACATTGGGGTGGGCAATAAACAAAGAAATAACTAATGCCTGTAAAAATGGTACGGCAATTATCATGGGGGATTTTAACCTACACGTAGATTGGTCGAACCAGCTCGGTCAGGGTAGCCTTGAGGAGGAGTTTGTTGAGTGTATCCGTGATAGTTTTCTTGAACAGTACGTAATGGAACCAATGAGGGAGCAAGCTATCCTAGATCTGGTCCTGTGTAATGAGACAGGAATAATTAATGACCTCATAGTTAGGGATCCTCTTGGAAGGAGTGATCACAGTATGGTTGAATTTAGAATACAGATGGAGAGTGTGAAGATAAAATCCAATACCAGGGTCCTGTGCTTGAACAAGGGGAACTACAATAGAATGAGGGAGGACTTGGCTAAAGTAGACTGGAAACAAAGATTTTACGGTGGGACAGTTGACGAGCAGTGGAGGACTTTCAAAGCAATTTTTCAAAGTGCTCAGCAAAAGTATATTCCAATGAAAAGGAAGGACTGTAAGAAAAGGGGTAATCTGCCATGGGTGTCTAAAGAAATAAGGGAGGCTATCAAATTGAAAGAGAAGGCATACAAAGTGGCCAAAAACAGCATGAAACTAGAAGATTGGGAAAACTTTAAAGGTCAACAGAAAGCCACAAAAAGAGCTATAAAGAAAAGTAAGATAGAACATGAGAAAAAACTAGCACAGAATATAAAGACAGATAGCAAAAGTTTCTATAAATATATAAAACGAAAAAGAGTGGCTAAAGTAAACGTTGGCCTTTTAGAGCATGAGAAGGGGAGTTAGTTATGGGATATGATGAAATGGCCGAGGCATTGAACAGATATTTTGTATCGGTCTTCACGGTGGAGGACACTAATAACATGCCAGTAATTGACAAAGAGACGAAGGTAGGTGAGGACCTGGAAACAATCATTATTACGGAAGAGGTAGTGTTGGGCAAGCTAATGGAGCTAAGGATTGATAAGTCTCCTGGCCCTGATGGAATGCATCCCAGGGTACTAAAAGAGATGGCGGGAGAAATAGCAGGTGCACTAGCGGTAATTTTCCAAAATTCACTGGACTCTGGGGCAGTCCCAGCAGATTGGAAAACAGGAAATGTGATGCCACTGTTTAAAAAGGGAAGTAGACAAAAGATGGGGAATTATAGACCGGTTAGCTTAACCTCTGTAGTGGGGAAGATGCTTGAGTCTGTTATCAAGGAAGAAATAGCAAGGCATCTTGATAGAAATTGTCCCGTTGGGCAGATGCAGCATGGGTTCATGAAGGGCAGGTCATGCTTGACAAATCTTTTGGAATTCTATGAAAACATTATGAGTGAGGTGGACAATGGGCACCCAGTGGATGTGGTGTACCTAGATTTCCAAAAGGCCTTCGACAAGGTGCCACACAAGATGCCGTACTGCATAAGATAAGGATGCATGGCATTAAGGGTAAAGTATTAGCATGGATAGAGGATTGGTTGACTAACAGGAAGCAAAGAGTGCGGATAAATGAGTGCTATTCTAGCTGGCAGTCAGTGACTAGTGGTGTGCCTCAGGGATCGGTGTTGGGACTGCAATTATTTACAATTTATATAGATGATTTGGAGTTGGGGACCACGTGTTGAGTGTCAAAGTTTGCAGATGACACTAAGACGAGTGGCAGAGCAAAGTGTGCAGAGGACTGTGAAACGTTGCAGAGGAACATAGATACATTGAGTGAGTGGGCAAAGGTCTGGCAGATGAAATACAATGTAAATAAATGTGAAGTCATACATTTTGGTCGGAGTAATAGTAAAAAGGATTATTACTTGAATGGTAAAAAGTTGCAGCATGCTGCCATGCAGAGGGACCTGGGTGTCCTTGTGCATGAATCACAGAAGGTAGGTCTGCAGGTACAACAAGTAATTAGGAAGGCAAATGGAATTTTGTCCTTCATTGCTAAAGGGATTGAAATTAAAAGCAGAGAGATTATGTTGCAGCTGTACAAGGTGCTGGTGAGGCCACACCTGGAGTACTGTGTGCAGTTTTGGTCTCCTTACTTGAGAAAGGATGTATTGGCACTGGAGGGGGTGCAAAGGAGGTTCACTAGGTTGATTCCGGAGTTGAGGGGGTTGGCTTATGAGGAGAGACTGAGTAGATTGGGATTATATTCATTGGAATTCAGAAGATTGAGGGGGAATCTTATAGAAACATATAAAATTATGAAGGAAATAGATAAGATAGAAGTAGAGAGGATGTTTCCACTGGTAGGTGAAGATAGGACAAGAGGGCATAGCCTCAAGATTAGAGGGAGCAGATTTAGTACTGAATTGAGAAGGAATTTCTTCACCCAGAGGGTTGTTAATCTATGGAATTCCTTGCCCAGTGAAGTAGTTGATGCTACTTCGGTAAACGTTTTTAAAAAAAAGATAGTTTTTTTTGAACAACAAAGGAATTAAGGGATACGATGAGAACGCGGGTAAGTGGATCTGAGACAACGAAAAGATCAGCCATGATCTTATTGAATGGCGGAGCAGGCTCGAAGGGCCAGACGGCCTACTCCTGCTCCTAGTTCTTATGTTCTTATGTCTGTCCAACTATCTTTCTCTCTCTTTGGGCCCTATCCTATCGCTTACTCCCTACCGTACCCAACTCCCTATTTTCTACATATAAACTGATGTTTTCCCAGCCACCATCAGTTCTGAGGAAGGGTCACTGGACCCGAAACGTTAACTTTGTTTTTTCCTTCACAGATGCTGCCAGACCTGCTGGGCTTTTCCAGCAACTTTGTTTTTGAGCCTGCTCCATCATTCAATAAGATCATGGCTGATCTTTTCATGGACTCAACTCCACTTACCCACTGTTCACCACAACCCTTAATTTCCTTACTGTTCAAAAATCTATATTTGCCTTAAAAACATTCAATGAGGTAACTCAACTGCTTCACTGGGCAGGGAATTCCACAGATTCACAACCCTTTGGGTGAAGATGTTCCTCCGCAACTCCACCCTAAATCTGCTCCCCCTTATTTTGGGGCTACGTGGATAGAGAAACAGAGTTAACATTTTTGAATCCAATATGACTTTTTTGCCTATAGTGAGTTGTTTAATTGTCCACTGCCATTCACGACTGGATGTTGCAAGACTGCAGAGCTTAGATCTGCTGCCTTAATGGTGGAACAGCTTAGTTCTGTCTATCACTTGCTGCTAATGTTGTTTGACACAAAAGTAATCCTGTTCTGAAGCTTCAACAGATTGACACCTCATTTTTAAGTATACCTGGTGCTGCTCCTAGTATGCCCTTCTGCACTCTCCATTGAACCAGGGTTGATCCTCTGGCTTGATGGTAATGGTAGAGTGGGGGATATGCAGGCCATGAGGTTGCAGATTGTATTGGATTACAATTCTACTGCTGCTGATGGCCTACAACACCTCATGGATGCCCAGTCTTGCTAGATCTGTTCAAAGTCTATTCCATTTAGCATGATGATAGTGCCACACAACACAATGTAAGATATTATCAGTGTGAAGGTGGGACTTTATTTCAGCAAGGACTAACGTGGTGGTCACTCTTACATGCATCTGTAGCTGGCAGATTGGTGAGGATGAGGTCAAGTATATTTTCCCCTTTTTTTCAGTTACCTCACCACCTGCTACAATCTAGCAGCTGTGTCCTTTCTGACCAGCTCAGTCAGTAACGCTGCTGCTGAGTCACATTGAATTCAAGTGGTGTTCAATATGGAGGAGTGCCGATTTATCAGCTGAGGGAGGATAGTACATGGAAATCAGCATGTTTCCTCACCCATGTTTGACCTGACGCCATAAGACTTCATAGCAATCAATGTTGAGGACTCCCAGGGCAACTCCCTCTCGACTGTATACCACTGTGCTGCCACCTCTGCTGGGACTGTCCTGCCAGTGGGACAGGACATATTCAGAGATGGTAATGCTGGGACATTTTAAAGTATGATGTTCTGCGTATCTCTATGTCAGGCTGTTCATTGACTATTCTGTGAGACAGCTCTCACAATTTAGCAAGGAGGCCTTCCCAGAATCAGTGAATTGTTGGAGACCATTTGGCCCACGTCTGCACTTTCTCTCCAAATGACCATCATAACCTAATGCCAATCTTCTGCCTTTTACCATATCCTTGCTCATTGTTTCTACCCAAATAATCATCCAATGGTCTCTTCAATACTTCAATTGAACCTGCCACCACCACGTTTCCAGGCAGTGCAATCCATATCCTAATGACTTGCCAGGTGAAAAAGATTTTTCACTTATATTGCAAGCACTTCACTTGCAAATTACTTTATATCTGTGCTCACTGGTTCTTGATCCATTTATGGATGGTAACAGATTCTCCCATCTGTTCTCTCCAAACCCCTCATGAGATTGAAAACTTTGATCAGATCTTCTCTTAATCTTCTTTCCAAGGAAAATGGCCCCAACTTCTCCAATCTATCCTGAAAATTGAAATTTCTCTTTCTTGGAAACCTCTTCTACATCCGCTTGTTAGTCTATTCAAGAAAAACTGTCCTCTTTCGTTTGGAGCAAGGGATAAAAATACTAAAAGTGAAGCCCTCATCCAGGAATGTAGAATGTAAAAATCTGGTTTAAAATCTGATCACTGTGCACTGGTAGTAGTAATCTTGCCTGATGACTATAAGACCATTAAATGTAAATGCAGAAATAGGCCATTCAGCCCATTGGCCAAGACCTGCCCCATTCAATGAAATCATGGCTGATTTGATCATTCTCAACTCCACTTTCCTGCCTTTTCCCCATAACCTTTTATTCTCTTACTGATTAAAAATCTGTCCATCTCAGCCTTGAATATACCTAATGACCAGGAGAACTAGGAAATGCAGTTAGATTGTGTGCAATGAAATGAACACAATATCATTGAACATCCTTTAACATTCTCCAAAGTAGCATCGTATCCCAATTCCAAACCTGGGCTTTGGAAATGACAATGCTGCCCAGTAAAGAGATGGTTAAGGATATGCAGACAGCCTTTATACAACTGAAAGATTACAAAATGGATGTTGAACGTCCTACTTCAAATTTTCACTTAGAATCCAGTGTCATAAGACATAGGAGCAGAATTAGGCCATCCCCTTGTCCTGCCTTCTTCCCATAACCCTTGATCTGTCAAATCATAATAAGAAGATATCAATACTTCCCAGATTGTTCAATGTAGGCTTTGAAGTATAAAAAATCCCTGCTGTTTCTGAAGAAAAGGAGCAGGACCTACATTCAGATAGAGAAAGTAGGAAATACACTGAATGTGAAATACAGGAAATTCATATTCAATTAGAATCACCAAACTTGAGACTGGAACCTAAAGCAAATGAGATTCAAAATCCTCATGCTGAATAATGCACTGTTATTTAGTTCCCCAAGCAGAAAGATTTGATAGACTTGGATGAAATTGAATGGTCAGAAAGTTTAAATACTGTTGCTTCAGACGAAACGCACATACTTAGCTCAGACCAATAGTCAGAAAGTGAGCCTTTGAAAATACATTTTGAGTTTGATTTGATAGTTCAAAAAATAGATGTTCCAGTGTTTAGTCTAAATACTGATCAGTTACTTGAAGCAATAACATTTCTCTTCCAATCTGAGGAATTGAATTTTAGGGAAGCTGCTGCAACTACAAGGTGATTCTTCTGGGGGAGGGTGAACAGCCAGCGGTTGGGATCCATGTTGGCAGTTTGAAGAGCACATGGTCAGGTGTGCGGGAAACTTTACGTGAGTGAGATAGAGGCAGAAGATGTGTGAATATATCTGGAACAAAAACAGAAGTTGCTGGAAAAACTCAGCAGGTCTGGCAGCATCTGTGAAGAAAAATCACAGTTCATGTTTTGGGTCCAGTGACCCCTCCTCAGTATATCTGGAAATTTGGTTCAAATGGCAATTCAGCTGGTAAATCTTTTTCTAGGCAAATTTTAAAGTAAAAATCAGATTTTACCCTCAAAATAACAGCCTTTAAGTAAATTTAAATAGCCTAGGTAAACAGGCAGCTGCCTGATTATGGCAATCAATCACCTGAAATCCATTGCTTAAATGTAGTAACTATTACTCTAGGTGAAACTACAAAATGATTCATACACTCTATATAAAAAAGGGATTTTTAAAACACATGGACAGTACGAGGAAAACTTCACCTGAGCGGGGCAGAGACAGAAGCTAAATGAGCATATTAGGAATTTGGTTCAACCTGGGAATTTGATGTAGAGAGAGGAAGAGACACTTTAAGAAGTTATATGGCAAGAAGTAAAGTGTGCTGAGTGGGAAGCAGGTGCTTTTTTTTTCTGCTTTTCCTCAGCAAATTCATTGGTTGGTAATAAACTGCTGTTAGGGACTTTCCTTAGATTTCCGTAAATTAGAAAAGTGTATTAGTTTTAAAGAATGGAAAACTGAAATACAAGAAAGTCAGGGATAATATAATACGTAATTTAAGTAATTCAAAGCAAAATAAGATTAAGGTAAGGGAAGTAAAGTTGGACATGGCAGTGCTGCTTGGTTGAGTGGAATGTGTCGTCTGTAATATGTGTGAAACCATGTACCTACAGGTGTGCTAGATGACCATCCGTGCAGTAAGTGTGTTCAGCTGTAGAAACTTGAGCTTTGGGTTTCAGAACTTGAGCAGCAGCTGGAGTCACTGTGGCGCATCTGTAAGGCTGAGAGTTACATGGACAGCATGTTTAGACAGGTGGCCACAATGCAGCTTAAGGAGCAAGGAAAGGAATATGTGACTACCTGGAAGCCCAATAGAAACAGGCAGGTAGTGCATGAGTTCCCTGAGAGCACTGGTTCCTCAAGGGTGTCCATTAAAAGCCACATATGTAGCATCATGAGCAACTCAGCTGTACAGGACAAGAGGAAGAAGAAAGTAGGGGAATAGTGATACGGGATTCATTTGTTAGAGGAACAGACCAATGTTTCTTTGACCATCAACATGACTCCAGAATGGTATGATACCTCCCTAGTGCTAGGGTCAAGGATATTACAAAGCAGCCATATGGTCATTCTTCTTGGGGATGATGAACAACCAGAGGTTGATGTTGGGAGCAATGACTTAAGTAGGAAAGGAGGTGTGGTTCTGCAATCAGAACTTAAGGACTTTGTAGCAAATTAGCAAACTCTTCAGTGGGTGGAGTCATACCTAACACATGGGAAGACGGTTGTGGTTGTTGGAGGTCAGTCATCTCAGCTCCAGGACATACCTGCAGGAGTTCCTTAGGGTAGTGACCTAGGCCCAACCATCTTCAGCTACTTCATCAATGACTTACCCTCCATCGTAAGGTCAAAATGGGGATGTTCGCTGATGATTGCACAATGTTCAGCACCAATTGTGACTCCTCAGATCCTGAAGCACTCCATGGTCAAATGCAACAATATCTGGACAATATCCAGGCTTGGGCTGATAAGTAGCAAGTAACATTCACACCACACAAAGGCCACACTATGACCATCACCAATAAGGGACAATCTAACCACCGCTCCTTGACATTCAATGGTGTTACCATCACTGGTAACAATCAAAGATTGATTTTTATTGTCACATCTACTGAAATACAGTGAAAAGCTTTGTTTATGAACAGTACAGGCAGATCACAGCAAGCAAAGGATGTACAGATCAAAAATATTTAGAGGCATACAGGTTACATTGCAGGTTACATTATTTGAAGCTAGAGTCCACTCAACAGTCTGATAATGGCTGGAGAGAAGCTGTTCCTGAACCTGTTTGTACATGTGTTTAAGCTTCTGTATCTTCTGCTTGATGGAAGAGGTTGTAGGAGGTCATTACCAGGGTGCAATGGATCTTTGATGTTGGCCACCTTTCCACAACAGCAAGCCATGTAACTCGAGTCCATGGATGGAAGGTTGGCTTCCATGATGGTCTGGGCTGTGCACACCACTTTCTATAGTTTCTTACAGTCCTGGGCAGAGCAGTCACCATACCAGGTCATACGCTTTCAATGGTACATCTGTAGAAGTTGGTGAGGGACTTATGGAAATGTCAAATTTCCTCAGCCAGCTGAGGAAGAAGAGATGTTGTTGTGCCCCCAGCAGTGAATCCCCCACTATCAACATCCTGGGCATTATTGTTGACCATAAACTCAACTGGACTCATCACATAAACACAGTGGCTACAGGAGCAAGTTAGAGGCTAGAGATACTGCAACAAATAACTCACCTCCTGACTCCCCAAAGCCTGTCGACCATCTACAAGGCACAAGTCAGGAGTTCACCAAAGATCCTCAGACCTCAGATCCTCTTCTAAACCCACAACCACCACCACCTTCACGTTCCCCTCCAAGCCACTCACCATCCTGACTTGGAAATATATCACCGTTCCTTCACTGTCACTGCATCAAAATCCTGGAATTCCCTCCTTGATGGCATTGTGGGTCAAGCCACAGCAGGTGGACTGCAGCGGTTCAAGAAGGCAACTCATCACCAACTTCTCAAAGGCTGCTAGGAATGGGCAATAAATGGCCAGCCAGCGAAGCCCACATCCCACAAATGAATAAAAGAAAGGACTGTAATGTAGTAATATCCAGGTTATTTCCAATGCGTTTTTTAATTCATTCATGGGATGTGAACATCACTGGCTGGCCAGCATTTACTGCCATTCCCTGTTGCCCCTGAGAAGGTGGTGGTGAGTTGATTTCTCGAATGCCTGACTGCACATTCTGTTGGTTGACCCACAATGCCGTGAGGGAGGGAATTCAAGAAGTTTGACCCAGAGACAGTTAAGGAACAGTGATATATTTCTTAGTCCGGATAGAGAGTGGCTTGGAGGGAACATGGTGGTGTTTTCATGTATCTGCTGCCCTTGTCCTTCCAAGTCCATGTGGTAGTGGGTTTGGAAGATGCTGTCAAAGGATTTTTGATGAGTTTCTGCGGTGCATCTTCTAGATTGTACACACTGTTGTTAGTGAGCACTGGTAATAGAGGGAATGGATGTTTGTGGCAAGTAAGTGCACAAATAACAGAATAAGGCAAATGAATACACGACTGGAAAGATGGTGCAAGAGGTGAGGCTTTAGATTCCTGGGACACTGGGACTGGTTCTTGGAAAGGTGGCACCAGTTAAGCTGGATGGGTTGCACCTGAACAGAGCTGGGGCCAAGTTCTTTGCAAGGTATTTTGGTCGTGATGTTGGAAGGACTTTAAACCAACATGGCAGGGCTGTTGGAACAAAGAAAGAATATCAGAGAAGAATATCAGGGTCCTCAATATACTTTAAGAGTCAGATAGCGTTGAAATAGAGAACAGTAAGCTAATAGATGAAGATGCAGTAAGGGAGAAAGTAATGCAATCTAATTTAGGTTTTCCATGCATGTAAGTAAATGCACAGAGTATAGTAAATAAGCTTGGGGTGCAGATTGCAATGTGGAATAACAATGGGAAGAGCAGAGTGACTTTTTAAATATTCCAAGTTACAGGGTGTTCATAAAAGTAAAAAAAAGGAAAGTAGGTGGCGTAGCAGTATTGGTTAAGGAAGGCATTGCAGTGCTTAAGAAGAGGATGTCTCAGAGGGTTCTAGGATTCAGTCAATTTGGCTGGAGCTAAGGAATAGCTGCACACAGTTATATTGCTCAGTGTAGTCTACAGACCATCAACTAGTGGAAAGGAAAAGAGGAACAAATCTGCAGGGAAATAACAGAGAAATAGAAACATTATAGAGAGTTATAGGACTTTGGTTCGACCACATTTGGAATACTGCGTACAGTTCTGGTCGCCACATTACCAAAAGGATGTGAATGCTTTGGAGAGGGTGCAGAGGAGGTTCACCAGGATGTTGCCTGTTATGGAGGGTGCTAGCTACGAAGAGAGGTTAAGTAGATTAGGATTATTTATATTAGAAAGACGGAGGTTGAGGGGGGACCTGATTGAGCTCTACAAAATCATAAGAGGTATAGACAGGGTGGATAGCAAGAAGCTTTTTCCCAGAGTGGCGGACTCAATTACTAGGGGTCACGATTTCAAGGTGAGAGGGGAAAAGTTTAAGGGAGATATGCGTGGAAAGTTCTTTACACAGAGGGTGGTAGGTGCCTGGAACGCATTGCCAGCGGAGGTGGCAGAGGCGGGCACAATAGCATCATTTAAGATGTATCTAGACAGATACATGAATGGGCAGGGAGCAGAGGGATACAGATCCTTGGAAAATAGGCGACAGTTTTAGATAGAGGATCTGGATCGGCGCAGGTTTGGAGGGCCGAAGGGCCTGTTCCTGTGCTGTAATTTCTTTGTTCTTTGTTTTATACCGAGGGACTTCAATTACCCAATCATAGACTGGTGTATTGGTAATGTAAGGAGCAGGGAGAGCCAAGATTTCCAAGATTATGTTCAAGAGAGTTTCCCATGGCAGTATTCGTTCAATCCAACAAGAATGGATGTATTTTTGGACTTGATCTTGGAGATGAGGTGGGCCAAATGGATCAAGTGTCAAAGAGGGTACATCTAAGAGACAGCGATAATTTTAATCATAAGGTTCAGGATGATGGTGGAGAATGACAATAAAAACAAATTGGGCTGTAAAAAGCAGAAATGAAAAGTTGCAGAGATACTGTAACTGAGCAATGGGCTACCTTCAAAGAGGAAATGGTTTGAATAGGAACTTTCCCTCAAAAAGGAAATGGAGGGAGAAACAAATCCAGAGCTCACCGGATGAGGGATGAATAAGGGATGGTGATAAATGCTCGCCTGGACAGTGATACCCTCATCCAGTGTGTGAATGAGAAAAAAGACAGAAGATAGGAAAGGTTTGGAGAGATATGGGGCAGGAACAGGCAGGAGGGTCTAGTTAATGATGGGATATGTTCGGCATGGACTGGTTGGACCGAAGGGTCTGTTTCAGTGCTCTATGACTCTATGATTCTGACTCTATGAAATAGAAATTAGTAAAAAATTAAAGTCACCAATAGTCCTACCACACCATAAGTATGCTTTCTTATTAGAACAGACAACTGGTGGCAGTTTAACCTGAGGGTCACCACACTTCAGGTGAGGAGAGAGGTTGAGAAAGAGAGTCCTTCATGGTAACATCAATTGAACCCACAATGTTTGAATCATTCTGCATCACAACCCAACTGTCCAGCCAACTGACCCCCTTGAGGTAAAGTCACCACAGTCCTAGCAAACCATAGGGTTGCACTCTTAAAGAGAGAGAGAGAGACAGCTGGTGGTGTTTTTAACCTGAGGGTGATCACACCTTAGAGGAGAGAAGAGGTTGAGGAGGAGGGTCCTTTATTGTAACCCCAGTCAAGAAATGAACCCACATCTTTCTGCATCACAAACCAGCCATTCAGACAACTGAGCAAACTGACCCCTTATGTAGAAATTAAGATAAAGGAAACAAGGTGTTCTTATGACAGGTGTCAGGTGGGAAATACAATTGATATTATAAGTATCACAGAGAAGTGACTGCAAAGGGATCAGGGCTGAGAACTAATTATCCAAGGATACATGTCCTATCGAAAGGACAGACAGATGGGCAGAGGGGACGGGTTGCCTTGTTCGTAAGAAATGGAATTAAATCAATAGCAAGAAGTGATTTAGAGTTGGAAGGCACAGAATCTGTCTGGGTTGAGTTGCAGAACTGCAAAGGGAAAAAAGAACATGATGGGAGTTATGTACAGGCCTCCGAGCAGTAGTCTGGATGTGGGGAAGAAAATAAATCAGGGGATAGAAAAGGCATGCAAGAAAGGTACAATTACAATAATCACGGGAACTTCAATATGCAGGAGGGCTAGGAAAATCAATTTGGCAGCGGATCTCAGGAAAAGGAATTCATGGAATGTCTATGAGATGTTTTATTTTGAGCAGCTTGTGGTTGAGCCCACTAGGGAACAAGCAATTCTGGATTTAGTGACGTGTAACGAAGCAAACTTGAATAGGGAGCTGAGGGTGAAGGAAGCCCTAGGGGGCAGTGATCATAATATGATAAAATTCACCCTGCAGTTTGAGAGGGAGAGGCTGGAATCAGAAGTAATGGTATTACAGCAAGCCAGGCAGCATCTAGCGGAAAGGAGCAGTTAACGTTTTGGGTATTACCCTTCTTCAGGACTTCAAGACTTTTGCTCCTTTCCTCCAGTTGCTGCCTAGCTTGCTGTGTTCTTCCAGCCTTCTATTTGTCTACCTTGGATTCCAGCGTCTCCAGTTTTTTTTTGTTGTAAGGGTATTACAATTGAGTAAAGATAACTACAAAGACATGAGGGAGGAGTTGGCCATAGTTGACTAGAAGGTGGAGCAGCAATGGAAGGAGTTTCTGGGGCTAATTCAGGAGACTCAGCAGGAATTTTTGCAGCAGCAGCGGGAGCGGTGAGAGCGAGGACCAGGGGGCTGCCGGGAAGGTAAGTTCTTCATTTCGGCAGCGGAGCGGAGTGGGAGCGGTCGAATTGCGCTCTGGGAAGGTGAGTGAACTGATATATTTGGGCAGTGGCTGTACAGAAGGGCGGGAAAAAGAGTGGAAGGGCTATAGTCATAGGGGACTCGATTGTAAGGGGAGTAGATAGGCGGTTCTGTGGTCGAAAACGAGACTCCCGAATGGTATGTTGCCTCCCAGGTGCACGAATGGTATGTTGCCTCCCAAATCGACTGCAGGACATTCTGAAGGGGGAGGATGAACAGCCAGCTGTCGTGGTGCATATAGGCACCAATGATATAGGTAATAAATGGGATGAGGTCCTACAAGCAGAATTTAGGGAGTTAGGTGCCAAGTTAAAAAGTAGGACCACAGAGGTAGTAATCTCAGGATTGCTACCAGTGCCACGTGCTAATCAGAGTAGAAATGAAAGAATAGGCACGACAAATGAGTGGCTTGAGAGATGGTGCAGAAGGGAGGGGTTCAGATTTTTGGGACATTGGGACCGGTTCTGGGGGAGGTGGGACTATTACAAATCAGACGGTCTACACCTGGGCAGGACTGGAACCAACGTCCTAGGGGCTGCTGTTGGGGAGGGTTTAAACTAATGTGGCAGGGGGATGGGAACCAAATGAGGAGGTTAGTGGACAGGAAGGAGGCAGTAACTGAAGCCTATAAGGAACTAGATAATGAAGTCAGGGTGACTAAGGGAAAGAGTAGGCAGAGAGCAGATGATGAACGCAAAGGACAAGTGGTCTGAGGTGCATTTGTTTTAATGCGAGAAGTGTAGTAGGCAAGGCAGATGAACTTAGGGCTTGGATTAGTACCTGGGAGTATGATGTTATTGCTATTACTGAGACTTGGTTGAGGGAAGGACAGGATTGGCTACTAAATATCCCAGGATATAGATGCTTCAGGCGGAATAGAGAGGGAGGTAAAAGGGGTGGAGGAGTTGCATTACTGGTCAAAGAGGATATCACAGCTGTGCTGAAGGAGGGCACTATGGAGGACTCAAGCAGTGAGGCAATATGGGCAGAGCGCAGAAATAGGAAGGGTGCGGTAACAATGTTGGGGCTGTACTACAGGCCTCCCAACAGCAAGCGTGAGATAGAGGCACAAATATGTAGACAGATTATAGAAACATGTAGGAGCAACTGAGTGGTAGTGATGGGAGATTTTAATTTTCCCAACATTGACTGGGATTCACTTAGTGTTAGGGGTTTAGATGGAGCAGAATTTGTAAGGAGCATCCAGGAGTGTTTTATAGAGCAGTATGTAAATAGTCCAACTCGGGAAGGGGCCATACTGGACCTGGTGTTGGGGAATGAGCCTGGCCAGGTGGTTGAAGTTTCAGTAGGGGATTACTTTGGGAATAGTGATCACAATTCCGTAAGTTTTAGAATACTCATGGACAAAGACAAGAGTGGTCCTAAAGGAAGAGTGCTAAATTGAGGGAAGGCCATCTATAGCAAAATTCGGTAGGAGCTGGGGAATGTGGATTGGGAGCAGCTATTTGAGGGTAAATCCACATTTGATATGTGGGAGGCTTTTAAAGAGAGGTTGATTAGAGTGCAGGACAGACATGTCCCTGTGAAAATGAGGGATAGAAAGGGCAGGATGAGGGAACTATGGATGACAGGTGAAATTGTGAGACTGGCAAAGAGGAAAAAGGAAGCATACATAAGGTCTAGGCGTCTGAAAACAGACAAAGCTTTGAAAGAATATCGGGAAAGTAGGACCAATCTGAAACGAGGAATTAAGAGGGCTAAAAGGGGTCATTAAATATCTTTAGCAAACAGGGTTAAGGAAAATCCCAAAGCCTTTTATTCGTACATAAGGAGCAAGAGGGTACCTAGAGAAAGGGTTGGCCCACTCAAGGACAAAGGAGGGAAGTTATGCGAGGAGTCAGAGAAAATGAGTGAGATTCTTAATGAGTACTTTGCATCGGTATTCACCGAAGAGAGGGACATGACGGACGTTGAGGTTAGGGATAGATGTTTGATTACTTTAGGTCAAGTCGGCATAAGGAGGGGGGATGTATTGGGTATTCTGAAAGGCATTAGGGTGGAAAAGTCCCCAGGTCCGGATGGGATATATCCCAGGTTACTAAGGGAAGCAAGGGAGGAAATAGCTGGGGCCTTAACAGATATCTTTGCAGCATCCTTGAGCATGAGTGAGGTCCCAGAGGACTGGAGAATTGCTAATGTTGTCCCCTTGTTTAAGAGGGGTAGCAAGGATATTCCAGGTAATTACAGACCGGTGAGCCTGACGTCAGTGGTGGGGAAGCTGCTGGAGAAGATACTGAGGGATAGGATCTATTTACATTTGGAAGAAAATGGGCTTATTAGTGATAGGCAGCATGGTTTTGTGCAGGGAAGGTCATGTTTTACCAACTTGATAGAATTCTTTGAGGAAGTGACAAAGTTGATAGATGAGGGAAGGGCTGCAGATGTCATATACATGGACTTCAGTAAGGTGTTTGATAAGGTTCCCCATGGTAGGCTGATGGAGAAATTGAAGTTGCATGGGGTCCAGTGTGTACTAGTTAGATGGATAGAGAACTGGCTGGGCAACAGGAGACAGAGAGTTGTAGTGGAAGGGAGTTTCTCAAAATGGAGAACTGTGACCAGTGGTGTTCCACAGGGATCCTTGTTGGGACCACTGTTGTTTGTGATATACATAAATGATCTGGAGGAAGGTATAGATGGTCTGATTAGCAAGTTTGCAGATGACACTAAGATTGGTGGAGTAGCAGATAGTGAAGGGCACTGTCAGAGAATGCAGCATAATATAGATAGATTGGAGAGTTGGGCGGAGAAATGGCAGATGGAGTTCAATCCAGGCAAATGCGAGGTGTTGCATTTTGGAAGATCCAATTCAAGAGCGAACTATACGGTAAATGGAAAAGCCCTGGGGAAAACTGATGCACAGAGAGATCTGGGTGTTCAGGTCCATTGTACCCTGAAGGTGGCAACGCAGGTCGATAGAGTGGTCAAGAAGGCATACGGCATGCTTTCATTCATCGGACGGGGTATTGAGTGCAAGAGTTGGCAGGTCATGTTACAGTTGTATAGGACTTTGGTTCGACCACATTTGTAATACTGCGTACAGTTCTGGTCGCCACATTACCAAAAGGCTGTGGATGCATTGGAGAGGGTGCAGAGGAGGTTCACCAGGATGTTGCCTGGTATGGAGGGCGCTAGCTATGAAGACAGGTTGAATAGATTAGGATTATTTACATTAGAAAGACAGAGGTTGAGGGGGGACCTGATTGAGGTCTACAAAATCATAAGAGGTACAGACAGGGTGGATAGAAAGAAGCTTTTTCCCAGAGTGGCGGACTCAATTACTAGGGGTCACGATTTCAAGGTGAGAGGGGAAAAGTTTAAGGGAGATATGCGTGGAAAGTTCTTTACGCAGAGGGTGGTGGGTGCCTGGAACGCGTTGCCAGCGGAGGTGGTAGAGGCGTGCACGATAGCGTCATTTAAGATGTATCTAGACAAATATATGAATGGGCAGGGAGCAGAGGGATACAGATCCTTGGAAAATAGGCAACAGTTTTAGATAGAGGATCTGGATCGGCGCAGGCTTGGAGGGCCGAAGGGCCTGTTCCTGTGCTGTAATTTTCTTTGTTCTTTGTTTGTTCTTTGAATTCATCTCAAGGAAGAAAAAGCATATTAAGGGGCGGGGGGATGAGCAACCATGGCCAACAAGGGGAAGTCAGGAACAGCATAAAAACAAAAGAAAAAGCATATAATGTGATGAAGATTAGTGGGAAGCCAGAGGATTGGGAAGATTTTAAAAACCAGCAGAGAATAATTGAAAAAACAGTAAGCAGGTGGGGTGGGGGCGAGAATTTAAACTATGAGAGTAAAATTGCTAATAATATAAAAGAAGATTGCAAGAGTACTTTTAGATCTCTAAAAGACAAGAAAGAGGCAAAAGTGGACCACTGGAAAATGAGGCTGGCGAAGTAGTAATGGGGACAAAGATGTGGCAGGGGAATTGAATATATACTTTATATCAGTTTTCACAGTGGAAGGCAACAGCAGCATTCCAAAACTTCAAGAGATTCTGGGGGCAGAGGTGAGTGTAGTGACCATCACAAAGGAGAAGGTGTTGGGAAAGCTGAATCATAGAATGCCAATAGTGAGGAAAGAGGCCATTCAGCCCATCAAGTCCACACCAACACTCCAAAAAGTATCCCACCCATACTCAGCCCCCTACCCTATCCCTGTAATCCTGCATTTACATGGTCAAGCCACCTAGCCTGCACATCCCTCGTCACACTACAGACAATTTGTCACACCTAATCCACCTCACCTGCATATCTTTGATTTGTAGGAGGAAGCTGGAACACCCGCTGGAAACCCACGCAAACATGGGGAGAACATACAAACTTCACATACATTCGCCCAAAGCTGGAATAGAACCTGGGTCCCTGGTGCAGTGAGGAAGCAATGCAAACCACTGAGTCACTGTGTGAACCTCTGAAGGCGGATAAATAACCTGGGCCAGATGGACTACACCACAGAGTTCTGAAGGAGATAGTTGAGAACATTGTAGAGGTATATTTCAGGAATCACTGGAGTTCAGGGAGGATCCGAGAGAACTGGAAATTGACTAATGTAAGACCACTGTTTTAGAAGGGAAGGAGGAAAAAGACAGGAAACTGGTTGTTGGTAAGATTTTAGAGTCCATTATTATGGTTGAGATTGTAGAGTAATTGGAAGCGCATGGTGAAACAGGGCAGAGTCGGCTCAGCTTCAGAGGGAAGTCATGCCTGACAAATCTATTAGTGGCACAGTGGCTCAGTGGTTAGCACTGTTGCCTCACAGAGCCAGGAACCCGGGTTCAATTCCACCCTCAGGCGACTGTGAGGAGTTTGCACATTCTCCCTGTGTCTGCATGGGTTTCATCCGGCGCTCTGGCTTCCTCCCACAGTCCAAAGATGTGCATGCTAAGTGGATTGGATATGCTAAATTGCCCATGGTGTTCAGGGAGGTGTAGATTAGGGGGATGGGTCTGGGTGGGATATTCTGAGTCAGTGTGGATTTGTTGGGCCAAAGGGCCTGTTTCCACACTGTAGGGATTCTATGATTTAGAATTCTTTGAGGAGGTAACGAGCAAGTTGGACAAAGGAGAGCCACTGGATGTGATTTGTTGGGATCTCCAGAAGGTCTTTGACAAGATGTCGCACAGGAGACTGCTAAATAATATAAGAGCCCATTGTGTTAGGGGCAAGATGGAAGATTGGCTGACTGGCAGAAAGCAGAGACCAGGGATTAAGGGGTCTTTTTCAGAATGGCAGCCAGTGACTAGCAGACTTCTGTAGAGGTCAGTGTTGGGACCACAACTATTCAATTATACGTTAACAATCTGGAAGAAGGAACTAAGGTTACACTTACAGATGACACAAAGATAAGTGGACAGGCAAGTAGTATTGAGGAAGCAAGGAGGCTGCAGAAGGACTTGGACATATTTGGTGAGTGGGCAACATAGTGGCAGATGGAAGAAAATGTGATATAATGTGAGGCATCTTGGCAGGAATAATGCAGGTGTAGACTATTTTCTAACTGGGGAAAGGCTTTGAAAATATGAAATGCAAATGGACTTGGGAGACCTGGTTCAGGATTCTCTTAAGGTTAACATGTAGGTTCAGTTATAGCATCATTGAGGTCCACAGCGTGGAAACAGGTGCTCACGCCACCCAGTTTTCACAATGTAAACTAGTCCCATTTGCCTTCGTTCAGTCCATCTCCCTCCATACCTATTTCATCTACATACCTGTCTAAATGTTCCTTAAATTATGAAATTGTACTCACTCCCACCACTACCTCTGGTAGTCTTGTCCAGATACTCACCACCCACTGTGTGAAAAAATTGTCTCTCTGGACTCTTTTGTATCTCTACCCCTCATCTTAAATCTATGCCCTCTAGTTTTAGACTCTCCTACCATGGGGAAATGTTGTTAGCTATCTATGTTATCTATGCCCCTCATGATTTAATAGACCTCTATAAGGTCACCCCTCAGTCTCCCGTGCTCCAGGGAAAAAAGTCCCAGCCTATCCAACCTCTTCTTATAATTCAAAGTTTCCAATCTAGGTAGCATCCTAGTAAATCTTTTCTGCACAATTTCTATTTTAATAATATTCTTTCTCTGTTAGGGCGGTCAGAACTTGCTGTTAGGTAGGCAAATGCTGAGCCTATATAAGGCTCTGGTCAGACTGCATTTCGAACATTGTGAGCAGTTTTGAGCCCCGTACTAAGGAAAGATGGGCTAGCTTTGGAGGGGGTTCAGAGAAAGTTTACAAGAATGATCCAGGGGATGAAGGTCTTGTCATATGAGGAGCACTTAGGGACTAGATGTCTGTAATCGACAGCATTTAGCAGGATGAGGGGGGGATTGATACTTACAGAATACTGAGAGGTCTAAATAGAGTGGACATGGAAAAGAAGTTTCCACAAGTGGAAGAAACTAGGACTCTGGGATACAGCTTCAGGGTGAGATGACAACTTTTTAGAACTGAGATGAGGAAGAATTTCTTCAGCCAGAGGGTGGTGACTCTGTGCTACTCATTGCTAAACAGGGCTGCATGTTAACCTTAAGAGAATCCTGGACTAGGACTTCCAAGTCCCTTTGAACTTAAGATTTCCAAAGCCTTTCCCCATTTTCTTCATACCAATATGTATAACCTCATACTTTGCTACATTGTATTTCATCTGCCACTTCTTGGCCTACTTGCTGATCATTTTCAAGTCCTTCTGCAGCTTCCCTGATTTCTCAACACTATGTGTCCCTCCACCTATCCTTGTGTCATCAGCAAACTTAGCAACAATTTCCTCAGTTCCTTTGTCCAAATCATTAATGTATAATGTGAATAGTTGTGGTCCCAGCACTGATGTCTGCAGAACTCCACTAGTGACTGGCCGCCATTCTGAAAAAGATCTCTTTATCCCTAGTCTCTGCCTTTTGCCAGTCAGCCAATCCACTACCCATGCCAGCACCTTGCCCTAACAACATGGGATCTTATCTTATTTAGCAGCCTCCTGTGTGGTACCTTGACAAAGGCCTTCAGGAAATCCAAACAGATTGCAACCATTGGCTTTCCTTTGTATGACGTTCTCATTACCTCAAAGAATTGTAACAGATTTGTCAGGCATGTCCTCCCTTGACTAAGCCTTGCTGATCTCACCCTACGTAACCATGCACTTCCAAACACCCCACTCTCACTCATAATAATGGACTCTAAAATCTTACCAATGACTGAGTTCAGGCTAACCGGCCTACAGTTCCCTGGCTTCTGCCTTCCTCCCTTCTTAAACATGGTGTTATATTAGCCATTTTCCAGTCCTCTGGGACCTTCCCTGACTCCAGTAAGTCCTGAAAGATCACCACCAATGCCTCTACAATCTCCTTTTCTTGAGATCTGCTACCAAACTGATTTTCCCAGTCCACATGCATATCAAAGTCCCCCATGATTATTGTAATTGTGTGTTTAGAACATACAACATAGAACAGTACAGTACAGGCCCTTTGGCCCATGATGTTGTGCTGATCTATTATCCTGTTAAAATCAAACTACCCTGCATACCCTACATTTTACTATCCTTCATGTGCCTATCCAAGAGTCGCTTAAAAGTCTCCAAAGTATCTGACTCCACCACCACTGCCGGCAGTGCATTCCACACACCCACCACTCTCTGTGTAAAGAACCTACCTCTGACATTTCCCCATACCTTCCTCCAATCACTTTAAAATTATGCCTCCTCGTAATAGTCATTTCCACCCTGGGAAAATATCTCTGGCTATCCAGTCTATCTATGCCTCTCATCATCTTGTAAACCTCTATCAAGTCACCTCTCATCCATCTTCGCTCCAATGAAAAAAGCCCTAGCTCCTCAACTTTTCCTCATAAGACCTGCCCTCCCGTCCAGGCAACATCCTGGTCAATCTCCTCTGCTTCCACATCCTTCCAATAATGAGGTGACCAGAACTGAACACAATAATCCAAGTGTGGTCTAACCAGAGTTTTACACAGCTGCAGCATAACCTCACGGCTCTTAAACTCAATTCCCCTGCCAATGAAAACCAACACCATATGCCTTCTTTACAACCCTATCAACTTGGGTAGCAACTTTGAGGGATCTATGGACGTGGACCCCAAGATCCCTCTGTTCCTCCACACTACCAAGAATCCTGCCATTAACCCTGTATTCTGCATTCAAATTCGACCTTCCAAAATGAATCTCTACACACTTTTCTGAGTTGAATTCCATCTGTCACTTCTTTGCCCAGCTCTGCATTTTGTCAATGTCCCACTGCAACCTACAACAGCCCTCCACGCTGTCCACGACTCCACCAACCTTCGTGTCATCGGCAAACTTACTAACCCACCCTTCCACTTCCTCATCAAAATCATTTATAAAGATCACAAAGAGCAGAGGTCCCAGAACAGATCCCTGTGGAATACCACTGGTCACCGAGCTCCAGGCTGAATGCTTTCCATCTACTACCACCCTCTGTCTTCTATTGGACAGCCAGTTTTGTATCCAGACAGACAAATTTCCCTGAATCCCATGCCTCTTTACTTTCTGAATGAGCCTACCATGTAGAACCTTATCAAATGCCTTGCTAAAATCCATATACACCACATCCACTGCTCTGCCTTCTTCAATGTGTTTTGTCACATCCTCAAAGAATTCAATAAGGCTCATGAGGCATGACCTGCCCCTCACAAAGCTATGCTGACTATTTCTAATCAAACTGTGTTTTTCCAAATAATCATAAATACTATCTCTCAGAATCCTCTCCAATAATTTGCCCACCACAGAAGTAAGACTGTAATTTCCAGGATTATCCCTATTCCCTTTCGTGAAAAAGGGAATGACATTTGTCACTCTCCAATCTTCTGGTACTACTCTAGCGGACATTGAGGACACAAAGATCATCGCCAAAGGGGCAGCAATCTCTTCCCTTGCTACCCCTAGTAACCTTGGCTATATCCTGTCTGGCCCAGGGGACTTATCTATCTTCATGTTTTTCAAAATTTCCAGCACATCCTCCTTCCTAACATCAACCTGTTCAAGCATATCTGCCTGTTTCATACTGTCCTCACAAATGTCAAGGTCCCTCTCACTGGTGAATACTCAAGCAAAGTATTCATTAAGGACCTCCCCTACCTCCTCCGACTCCTCGCACAAGTTCCCCTCCACTATCCCTGATTGGCCTTCTCCTCACTCTGGACATCCTGTTGTTCCTCACATAAGCATAGAACGCCTTGGGGTTTTCCTTGATCCTACCCGCCAAGGTTTTCTCATACTCCCTTCTAGCTCTCCTAAGTCCATTCTTCAGTTCCTTCCTGGTTACCTTGTAGACCTCTAGAGCCCTGTCCGATCATTGCTTCCTCAACCTTAAGTAAGCTTCCTTCTTCCTCTTGACTAGATGTTCCATAAGTCTTGTCATCCAAGGTTCCTTCACCTTACCATCCCTTCCTTGCTTTTTCTATCTCCTGATTTATTTTCTTCCCCACAACCCGAATACTGTGAGAAGGCCTGTACTTAAAACCCACGGTCTTTTTTCCTTTTCAGCTCCTCGACTCAACCCACATAGATTCTACAACTTCCAAGTCTATATCGCTTCTTGCTATTGATTTAATTCCATTTCTTACAAACACGACAACCCATCCCGCCATCTGCCTGTCCTCTCAACATTAACCTGTATCCTTGGAAATTTACTTCCCAGCCTGACCCGCCTGCAGCCAGGTCTCTGTGATACCCACACCGTACCTGCCAATTTCAAGCCGCGCTACCAGCTCATTTACAAGTTTCTTATACTGCATGCATTTTTAGTATAAATCCTCTGTCCCGCGTTGACTGACCCTCCCCCCCTCATAATTCACCTTATCTGCTAGGATCCCGACCATACTTTATGTCCTATTATTTGTTCTGGGAACTTTAATAGCCTCTCCTGAGCCCTCCCCCTTTGACTCTTCCCAACAGTGCCGGCTGGGGGCGGGGTCGGGCCGGTTCAGGGGTCAAGTCGGGTTTCCGTGGTGTCAACGCTTTGCGGCCTACCGTCGGCAGCGCTGTTTTGGAGCGGGCCGCCGAGTGTAAGCGGGCGATATATCCGACATGGAAAGCAGAGCGTTCAGGAACCCGTACCCCGATTATGAAGGGCTGGCTTCTATACAGAGGCTGTTTGACTCCGCCGGGAATGTGAGTGAGACCCCGGGGAGGGGGATAGAGTGAGAGACATATTATGACCGCGGGGGTTGGGAGGTGTGGGGCGATTGAGAATCAGGGATACAGTGAGGGAAAGACACTGATTGCAGGGGGAAGGGGAGGGAAAGGAAAAATGAGGGACACAATGACTTCTGATGAGCTGGAATGAGGGATTCGCTCTGACCACGAGCGTGGGGGAAGTGGGAGATTCACGTTCAGCCAAGGGTTGGAGTGATTGAGACAGAATGGCTGCAGGATTGAGGTGGGTTACACACTGGACTTGAATAAAGTCTGGAGTGCGAGGTGGACAGGAACTGCCCTGGTGTGTGTTTGGGAACTGATTATTATTATAGGAGCAGGAGTAGAACATTTAGCTCATCGACTCTGTTTCATTCGATATCATGGCTGATCATCTGCTTCAATTCCCAAGCTATTCTCTTAGCCCTTAATATCACTATTAGAAATCTATCAATTTCTGTCTTGAACATACTCAGTGATTGAGACTCCACAGACTCTGGGTTATGAATTCCAAAAATTCACCACCCTCTAAATGAAGAAATTTCTCTTCATCTCAGTTCTAAATGGCCTATACCGTATTCTGAATTTGTATCCCCAGGTTCTAGACACCGTCGCAAGGAAAATGTCCTTTCTTTATCTGCTGTATCTTTTTCAGAATTTTGAGGGTTTCTATGAGAAGCCCTCTCATTCTTTTAAACTCCAAGAAATACAGGCCTATACTCCTCAATCTCTTCTTGTAGGACGGTCCCATCATCCCAGCATTCAGTCTGACAGACCTTCACTACACTCTCTCTATGGCAAACATATCCTTCCTTCAGCAAGCAGACCAGAACTGTACACAATAAAACCGAAAGAACTGCGGATGCTGAAAATAAGGAACAAAAACAGAAGTTGCTGAAAAAGCTTAGCATGTCTGGCAGCATCTGTGAAGAAAAATATCACAATTCTGAGTTAACAGTTCTGAGGAAGGGTCACCGGACCCAAAATGTTAACTATGATTTTTTTCTTCATAGATGCTGCCAGACCTGCTCACCTTTTCCAGCAACTTCTGTTTTTGTTCACTTCTCTAGATGTGGTCTCATCTATGTTCAATAGAAATGAAGCAAGATGATTTTGCTCCTGTGCTCAAATCCTCTTGTGATAAAAGCCAACATACTGTTTACATCACAACAGATTGTTGCACTTGCAGTTTTCAATGACACCCAAGTCCCTTTGGACATCAACACTTTCCAATCAGAGATAGTAGGAACTGCAGATGCTGGAGAATCCGAGACAACAAGGTGCAGGGCTGGATGAACACAGCAGGCCAAGCAGCATCATAGGAGCAGAGAGGCTGACGTTTCGGGCCTAGACCCTTCATCAGAAAAGGGGGAGGGGAAGGGGGTTTTGAAATAAATAGGGAGAGAGTGGGAGGCGGATAGAAGAGGGATAGAGGAGAGGAAACAAACAGGTCGAAGAGGCGGGGATGGGGCCAGGAAAGGTGAGTGTAGGTAGGGAGTTAGGAAGGGGATAGGTCAGTCCAGGGAGGACGGACAGGTCAAGGGGGCAGGATGAGGTTGGTCGGTAGGAGATGGAGGTGCGGCTTGAGGTGGGAGGAGGGGATAGGTGGGAGGAAGAACAGGTTAGGGAGGCAGGGACGAGTTGGACTGGTTTTGGGATGCGGTGGGGGGAGGGGAGATTTTGAAACTTGTGAAATCCACATTGATACCATTGGGCTGCAGGGTTTCCAATCTCTGTTTATTGAAGAAATACTTTGCACTTTCGTTCCTCTCACCAAAGTGTGTAAGGTCATACTTGCCCACATTATATCTGCCGTACATTTAGTCACTCACTCATTCAGCCTGTCTAAATCCCCTGAAGCCTCTTTGCATCCTCTGCATAACTCACATTCCCATCAAGTTTAACCTCGTCTGCAAAGTTGGAAATATCACAATTGACCCCGACATTCTCATATCGATCATTGTAACAGCCCACTGTTCACAGCCTGGCAACCTGAGAATGGCCCATTTACTCCTACATTGTGCGTTGAATCCTCAATTCATGTCAGTATGTTACCCCCAATCCCATGTATTTACTAACATCCTATGTAAGACTTTACCGAAAGCCTAGTGAAACTAGTGCATGGCAGGTTAGCAATGTGAGTATTTAACTGACACTGCAGTGTTGTAGTAACAAGATATTAACTAACTGGCAGTGGGTGGGTGGAAAGTGTTTAGGAAGGAGCTACTAAATGGTCTGGGTGTAGGTTTAGCTTAGTCAACTGGACAGCTAGTTTGCAATGCAGGTTAACTCCACCAGCGTGGGTTCAATAACTGCACCAGCTGAGCTCATTCTCCTTCTTGTCCTCACCCTTTGCCTGAGATGTGGTGAGCCTCGGGTTAAAACACCACCAGCTGTGTCTCTCTAAATGAGAGAGTGGCCTTATGATCTGGTAAGGCTATGGCAACTTTACCTTTTACTAATTGGCCTGGAGGTGTCAGAAACAACTGGCTGCAATTCATTCAAACTGCGGCAGTCAGGACTTTGAAGTTCCAGAAGAGAAGGGGAGTGTTTAAGGGGATGGGGGGTGTGTGTGGGGCGATTGAGAAACTGTTTTCTCAGTTTCTGGCTCTTCTGCATAATGCTCCTGAAAGTACAATATCTACCTGATTCTCAGCCAGCTTTACATGCAGCAGTTTAGATGTTCCTGTCCCTCAGTTGTAAATCCTCTACTGTGCATCTGCTGAGCTGCCATTTCTGTTTCAGAACAGTCCTGACCCTTCAAGTGCCTAAAACCTTCAGTTTTCCATTCGCCTTGCAGTTGCCACTTGCTGCCTCTCAACACTAATTTCTCTGAGCACCCAACAGTAGCCACTAATGCCAATACCTTTATTTTATCAATTTTTAACCAGTCACTCTCCTCTAAGTGTTTCTGTGTCTTTTTTTTTCAGGCTCCAGTGGTTGTTTTGTTTTCCAGACATGTAGTTTATTCATAAAGTTTATAAAGAAAATATAGATTACAAAATATTTAAACACTTGAATATTGCAATATTTGCGAGAAAATTCATAGTCGACTTGATGCAATTGTAATAGAATATGATTTGTAAATATAAAGTCTATGTTGGCATGGATAGAGACCGTAAGACTATAAGAAATAGGAACAGGAGTAGGCTGTTAAGTCCCAAGAGCTTGCTGCACCATTTAGTAGGGTCATGGCTCATCTGATATTCCTCACGTCCATTTTCCTGCCCTTTCCCCATAATCCTTGATTCTCCAACCAATCAAGAATGTACCTATCTTAGCTTTACCTGTACACAAGGGCTCTGCCCTCACAGCTCTCTGTGTCAAGGAGTTCCAAAGACTCCCAAACCCCTGAGAGAAGAAATTCTTCCTCAACTCAGTCTTAAAATGGCTCCCCTTACATCTCCAACTTTGCCCTCTCGTCCATGACAGAAAACATCCTCTCTCAGCATTTATCCTGTCAAGCCCCTTAAGAATCTTATGTGTTTCAATCAGATCACCCCTCATTCTTCTAAACCCCAGTGAGTAGAGTCCCAACCTGTTTAACCTTTGCTCACAAGACGATTCAAACCGGGGATCATCCTGAAGAACCTTATCTGAAGTGCCTCCAATGAAATAATATCTTTTCTTAGATAAGGTGACCAAAACTGTTAGCATTACTCCAGACATAACAAGGTGTAGAGCTGGATGAACACAGCAGGCCAAGCAGCATCATAGGAGCAGGAAGGCTGACATTTCGGGCCTAGACCCTTCATCAGAAATGGGGGAGGGGAAAGGGGTTCTGAAATAAATAGGGAGAGAGGGGGAGGCGGATAGAAGATGGATAGAGGAGAAGATAGGTGGAGAGGAAACAGACAGGTCAGAGGCGGGGATGGAGCCAGTAAAGGTGAGTGTAGGTGGGGAGGTAGGGAGGAGATAGTCAGTCCAGGGAGGACGGACAGGTCAAGGGGGCGGGATGAGGTTAGTAGGTAGGAAATGGGGGTGCGGCTTGAGGTGGGAGGAGGGGATAGGTGGGAGGAAGAACAGGTTAGGGAGGCGGGGACGAGCTGGGCTGGTTTTGGAATGCGGTAGGGAGAGGGGAGATTTTGAAGCTTGTGAAATCCCGATAGCATTACTCCAGATATGGTCTCACCAGCACTTCATACAGTTGCAGTAAGACTTCCCTACTCTTATGCTCCAACCCCCTTGAAATAAAGACCAACATTCCATTAGCCTTCCTTGTTACCTGCTGCACGAGTGCTAGCTTTCTGTGGTTCATGCACAAATACCCCCAGATCCCTTTATGTTGCAGTTTTTCTCCATCTAAATAATCATGTTCTTGTGTTCTCCCTTCCAAAATAAACAATTTTCTACTTTCCCACAATGTACTCCATTTGCCAATTTTTGGCCCACTTTATTTATTAATATCTCTCTGTAAACTGTTTGTATCCCTCTTGCAACCTGCCTTTCCACCTATTTTTGTGTTGTCTACAAACTTGGCTACATTACATTTGCTTCCTTCCTCGAAGTCATTAATATATGTTTGTAAGCTGTTGGCATCCCAGCACTGAACCCCACTGGTCAGAAGTTACGAACCTGATAAGAAAAAACTCTTGTCCCCACTGGCTGTTTCCTGTCCATGAGCCAATTCTCTGTCCATGCTAATGTATAACCTCCAACGCCGCGAGTTCTTATGACTTAACATTTTGTGTGGTACCTTATTGGCCTTCTGGAATTCCAGATGCAACATATCTAATGCCTCCTCTCTGTACGCTCTGGTTGAGACTTCCTCAAAAAACTCTAATAGAGTACTCAGATACGATTTCCCTTTCATGAAACCATGCTGACTCTGCTTCCAAATATGCTGCTGTTACTTCCTTAATAATTGATTCCAATACTTTTCCAACAATAGATATTAGGCATTTGGTTTCTCGTTACCTGCATTTTGCCTCCTTCCGTTTTTGAATAGGGGTGTCACATTGACAGTTTTCCAATCCTCTAGTACTTTTCCAGAATATAAGAATTTTTGGAAAATTACAACCAATGCAACCACTATCTCTGTAGCAGTCTTTTTTTTAAGATCCTTGGATGCAAGCCATAAGGGCAAGGGACTTATTAGTTTTTCTAATACTAATCTCTAGTGATGGTGATGGTACTTAATTCCTCCCCTTATTCACTAGTATTAATGCGATATTTGAAGTGTCTTCCACAGTAAAGACTAATGCAAAATATCTAAGGGAAAAGATATTTTAAAACTGAAAATTATAGGAAGTGCAATAGATTTTTTTGTCAAGTGCAAAGTGCTTCAATGAATTTTTAACCCTCTTGTTTTACACCATACGTTCTTTGTGAGGTACACAGTCCTAGGGGTACAACTGCTCCCAGCATGTGTTGTATCTTCTCCAGGTTGCCATCTCATGCATAAGCATGCCTGTTTCTGCTTCTGGCATGTTCTTCCAACTTTCTGGCCCAGCACTGCGGTAGGGGTATGTCAGGTTCGGGTTTGTGGTGAAGTACAGTGCCTGCAATGCCTCAGTGCCAAGTTTTGAATTGCTGGATCTGTTTTGAATCTATCCCATTTAAGATGATAGTAGTATTGCAGGACACGAAGCTTGTCCACAGTGTGAAGACAGTACTTGCTGTCAGTGAGGATCAGGCTCACTGCTACATACCATCAAGGGCAGACTGATTTGTGTCAGATAAATGGTCACGAGAACATTATGTAGGTGATCCCCTTATTTTGCTTTTTCTCACCAGCTAATACAAGCCAAGCGTGTGGTTTATGGACCTTGCCAGTTGCTTCCAAGGTGATGTTGGGAAGCCAGTTGTGGGGATGTTGACGATCTGCACCCAGCATGCATCTTTTACTCTTTAACTACTCATGATGGTACTTCATGAACTGAGTGAGGGTGGTCAATGGTAATCAGCAGGAAGTATCCTTGCCTATCTTTGACCTTAATTCAAAAGTGTTCACAGAATCTGGAGTAAATATTGAGGGCTTCTGGGGAATGTACAACAAAGTGAATTGCTCTGGTCTTCAGAAAGTTGACTATGTACTTCATCATCTTAAACATTGGAAACATACATATGCTATGGGATCTGTACAGGGTTCTACAGAGTCCATGCACGATTCGACAGAGCTCATTGTTCAATCACCCGTTTATGTTTTGTAGCAAAATAAAATAGAATTAATTACGTTGTTTAGTCAGTAGCAGCCTTGTATTCTTTTATGCACTGTTGATTTTAGTTAATCTAATTGGTCTTTAAAAAGATCTCCACTGTAAGCAAAACTTTTTTTTAAAATTACTAGTGCAGAATTTTATCGGGGGTAGAAAGGGAATGATAAAAGTTGAAGTTGGCTCAAAGATGCCTATCCTTTAAAAATATAGTTGGCAATAATGTCTCTGAAATGCCTCTGGTAAGTCAGCGGGAATGCCTCATGTTCTGAAATGTGTGGATTCTGACATTCAGAGTACTGATCTGCATTCAATCATTTTTAACATGCAGGGTTGACTTGTCACTTCCACTTGATTTGTATTTTGTAAATATTTTGAGGTAAATTAATATTTTAATTCATACCCTGGTACTATCCTCAAGCAAATGTAGATTTATGACAGTGTGTCAGCAGATTGTCCAGCTAATATGGGCTAATAGCCATTATGTCTTTGTACATTGGCTGAAAATAGTCACTGATAGTGCGAATGTGCAAAAGACAGCAGGAGATGAGAATGGTGTGAATCGGTTCTATGTGTCGACCTGAACTAAGGACGCAGAATAGCCTTGTTTTCATTTTTGTTGATCTTGGCTAAGAATGCAGAAGCATCTTACTTTCTTAATGCTTTACAGTTAACCAGTGACTTCATTCAGCAACTGCAGAGCAAGATCAGTGAATTATTGCAGCATATGGAAAATGGGTTGATAAAGGGTGATGAAACGGACTGCACCAGCTACACTGGATGGGCAGGTACTATTAGCGCTGCAAAACTGAGAAGCAATTATTGTGTGCACCCAGAAACCATCAAGGTTACACTTTGTATATTTGAATACTGAAAATTGTGTGTTTGATGTCATCAGGATAACAACTAGACATTTTCTGAATGAAAAGATGACTTTAAGGTAACGAGTTTGATTTTTCTATTTGGTAAAAATTGGTGCAAATGAAGTATTCAGGCACTCAGCGGATTCACAAAATGAAAAGTAATTCAGGCCACACCAATCAATGCAAAAAATATTTTGTAGTTGATTTACATGCTCTTCCTACTCTGCTCCCTCACTTAAAATTAAATCTTGTTGTAATGTCACTTTCTCTCACTCTTCTTTACTCAGAGCTTCAAGTTCTTCAAAAGCCCTTAGCACCTCCATTGTTTTCTTCCTACAGCTTTCTAAAACCCAACTTTTGGGTAACCTGGTGAACACACCTAATTGCCCTTGCCTCATAAACCTGATGGTATTGGCCTTATGGGTTTTAACTCCAGAAATACACGAAGAGAAAGATATTTTCAACCAAACAGTATAAAATAACCTCAAGGAGCGTCTAGTTATGGTTCTGACTGAAGGTATGTTGAAGCAATGTAGAATTTGAGAACTAAAACAGGGATTTATTTGAGTACAGGTACTGTGAGATCTCCCAAATCTGACGTGTGAAGAATTAATATTTGTATATTGTGGGAGAACATTTGACCCAAGAAAAAGAGACAAAATATGGGGAAATAAAGACACACAGGCTGGCTCTAAATAACAGAAGGGAAAGTTAGATGTTGATGAACATCACCAGAATGCTGTGCAGAATTCAGCTTGAGAATGCAAATTTTCCAGAATTGATTTTCAGATGAAATACATTTGTTTAGGAACACAGAAATGTAGTTTGACGTAAATTGCTGTTTGCATAGGTGTTTTACAGGGGTTGCTGATTTTGGGAGTTGTTTTTATTGTTTGTGTTCATATGGAAAAGTACCAGTAGGTAGCAGTGACCTCAGTAAGGGCAGTAGGAGTGACGGGACTGAGATTTGACTAGACTAGAGGGAACATGTTGGAAGATAGTGCAGTCCAGTCCAGTGTTGATAACTGTTTTGGTCACTGATATTTGCAGTAGGTTTCAGATAACCTTAAAGGTTGTGGCATAACCTGCATTTCTGATAACCTTGAAATTGCTTGGTGATGACGTTAATCAATGGCCTTTGACTAAACTGGTAATGCACTGGAGTAATAGCTTTCAAGAATTGACTTTGATATACAGGTTAAAATTATTTACTGTGCCAATTTAATTTCCTGTTTTCTAGATTAGGAATTGTATGTTATCAGCAGACTTGTTGAATTCAATTCACAAGCAGAAATACTGAATGAGTTAATCTGACTGATCATAGAAGCCCTACAGTTGTAGAAACAGGCCATCTAGCCCAACAGGTCCACACCAACCCTCCGAAGAACATCCAACCCAGAACCATCCCCCTACCCTGTCCCTGTAACCCTGCATTTCTCTTGACTAACCTACCTAGCCTGCACATCCCTGAACACTATGGGCAATTTAGCATGGTCGATCCATCTCACTTGCACATCTTTGGACTTTGGGAGGAAACCGGAGGACCCGGCGGAAACCCACGCAGACACGGGGAGAATGTGCAAACTCCACACAGTCGCCCAAGGGTGGAATCGAACCCAAATTCCTGGCGCTGTAAGACAGCAGTGCTAACGACTGAGCTACTGTACTGACTGATATTTTATTCACTCAGCAGTTCTGTCACTATTATCTCACAGAATAATGTAGGATAATAGGTCAGCACAACATAATGGGCCGAAGGGCCTGTACTGAGCTGTACTGTTCTATGTTCTAGAATGTAATGGTTGTAACAACATGATAATTCCTTGACTAAATCTAATAGTAAGAGCATAACATCTATAAAAAGTAAAACATCTATAAAAACAGATGGAAAATAGAATTCAACAAACATTGTTATTTTCAGCAATTTTTCCTTTCAGTTTAGTTTGAAGTGTGGTTACTTGTAATTGTGGGGAGACGTGGCAGCCACTTTGAGAACGAAATCTCACCAAAGAAAACAACTGTTCCCCTAAGTTGGTCAAATACAATGTTAATTTCAAGGTTAAGGGCAGAAGGTTTGGTGGTGTTTTGAGGAAAGAGTTTTTCATCAGAGGGTGGTGGGAGTCTGGAATGCACAGCCTGGTAAGCAATAGAGCCAGGAAATCTCTTAACTATTTAAAAAATAATGTGGATGAGCACTCGAAATATCATGACATTCAAGGCTATGAGCCAAGTGCTGGAAAGTGCGACAAGTGTACATTGGTCAGCACCGACTTGACGAGCCTCCTTCTGTGTTATATGACTCTAGATACTGGTTGAGAAATAAGTATTGGCCAGGACACCATGTTCTTAAAATAATATCGTAGTATTTTCTTACATCCACCTGAGACATCTTTAAGATTATACTTCCTTCCAAAAACACGCAGCACCTCCTCAGTACGAATGTTAGTCTGGATTGAGGAGTCCGCCTTGAATCCATGAACTTCTGTCTCAGTGGCCAGTACATGCCAACAGAAGTAGTCTTTGAAATATGAATGCTGCATAAAAGCTAACTAAATTGGATGATGCATGTCAAAAAGACATTGCTTTCAGACTCCAGTGGATATGTGCGTGTGCAAGGCAGATGGGCTGCAGAGGATGTGAGAATGGTTCAGGGCAGATGAATGTGGCCAAGTGTGACAGTGGATCACCTAACAGGAGGACCTACAAGTAGTAGCAACAATTAAGGAATAGCTTTCAATGGTAAGTAGAAGTACAATAATTTGACCATCTGTCTTGTAGAGGTTCTGTGTTCTAGTCTTCAAATTATTGCTCTTTGCCCATTGCACATTTACATTCTCAGTTAATACAAATAAGAGCAATTGAATGACCTTTCAGATTGCAAACTTCCAGCTTTCTTACTGTAGCAGTACATAATTTTTCCTTCATGGCATGGTTGTAATCATTTAAAACTGTTAAATTTCAGCTATGGTTCAGCTGTTACCATTATCACATGAATCCCAGGTTCAAGTACTTTTGCAATAAGTCCAGACTGCTACAACAATGCAATGCTGGGACCAGCTGGAGGCGCACACACCACATTGCGGTTCACGGGAGCGTGCTCTGCACAAACGGGCCACAGCGTTTCCTGTCTTAACACCAGTGACTACGCTTTAGAAATTACTTCATTCGATGTACAATGCTTTGAATTGTCTGACAACGACCAGAACGGAGCAAGGAAACACCCAAGTATTTCCAGTCTGTCTGACTTGATAATATGTCCAAATTGCAGCAGCTTCACAGTTTTTGTCTTTTAGTGCATCAAACAGGTCTTGCTTGGAGCAAGTGATCTTGGTGGTGGTCAAGAGAGTCTGACCATACCCAAACAAGATCTGTAGTCTGTACATGGCTTAATAAGGGTGATCTGAAACAGCATATAGTTTCTTTATTTTAAAAAAATTCCTGAAACTCTTATCTTTCACCAGCTCAGTCAACAGTGTCACATGTCTATAACAATGCATTTGTATTCCATCAGGGATTGCTTTACTATATCTGCATCTACACAATATTTATGGAGATCAGTCCTTCCTGCAGAAAGCTCTACAGTACGTCAATAAGAGTCTGAAATGTCTCACTGGGCGTGTAGTCACTTTCCTGTGTGGTGACGCAGGCCCGCTGGCAGTAGCTGCAGTTGTGCATCATAAGCTGCGGCAGACTCAAGAATCAGACGCTTACATCAATCAGTAAGTGAAAGCAACTTGCTCTAATTATACTTGGATTTTGTTGCCGGGTTATCTCTCTATCCTTGCAGCTCTATTCTATCTTAACCTGCACCGTCACTGTTGACCACTATTGACTTCAGTATTCCAATGTTTTCAATTTAAAATAGTCATCTGCAGGTTTAAATCTCTTTCTAGCCCTAATTTGCCCAGTCTGTGTGAAATCCTCCTGTCCTGCAACCATAAACTCTTGAACTCTTGCCCTATACTTGACTTCTTGCCACTCTTCCCTCATCACTCCGTCACTGAGGCATCCCGTCAAGTGACTGTTTCTTCAACAAACACCTCAATTTCCCTCTTTTTAAAATTATTAAGTAGTTTGTTGACCAAACATTTGGGCTTTGTCACAACACCCATTTAGTCTAATTAAGTATCTGAAGCTCCGGGGAAACTTCTATACACGATTAGTGGAAGTGAATACAAGACTTATTGAATTATCCCCTACACTTTTGAACCTCAAAATAGAGGAGCTTAGATTTTAAAATTTACATCCTTGTATTTCAACTCTCTCCTCCTTGCCATTCCTTATCTCTGTAATCTCCTGCAGACCTCCAAGATCTCTATGCTACTCCAGTTCTAGCCTCTTGCCTGTATACCTTATTGCTCCAGTATTGATCTTCATCTACCTAGGCTCCAGGCCTCCCATCTTTTATCTTCTGTAAACTTCAGTTTATCCCAAACTTTGTATCTGTATCCTAATCCACAACAAATCTCGTGCACCAACACTCCCGTGTTCAGTTCGGCTCCTGATCTGGAAATGCCTTTTAAAATTGTAGTCATCAACTCCAAATTTATCCCTCTCAATTTCTTCAATCCCCAATGTTGGACAGCAACGCCTTCAGCTACCTTGAGTCTGATTGGTGGAATTGCCAACATATATCTTTCCACTTCTATTCCCTCATTGTAGATGCTCTTTAAAACCTATATTTTTGACCAAGCATTGGCCATATGTTCTGATATCTCCCTGTGTGACTCAATACTACATTTTTTGATGTGCCTCCTACACGGTGCCATGGAATGAGCTCCCAACAGTATACGGGGTGAGCTTAATTTAAACACAAGTTGTTGTTTCTCCTTTGTAAGGGAAAATGTGCTTTAGGTATATGTCCTTTTTTGAATCTCGTGATAGTAGTCAAGGTAAGACTTGTTCCCAAACAAAAACCAAAGCCGCCTCTGTACACGCAGTAGTCTTGATCTGGCAGCTCCTGAGAACTTCCATGGGCTGGGGTTGAAACTGCAGGAGTGTTTTGAAATACTTTTGTCATCACAAAGATTTCTTAGTGTTATATATTGAATGTCATGCAGCATTTGCCTCAGCAAAATATACTTGGCAAAGAATACTGAGTAGGCTTTAATTATAAATGTATGTACTCAGCAAATTACTTCCTTTTAAGAGAACTATACTATTGTGAAATATTATGAAAATGTTACTTTTTTTGGTGGAGACCATAGTGAACAATTGTAAGGATCATTCTGGTCATCACCGTTATGTTTGTTCTTCTATCTACATTGGAAGCTGTTTACATATTAACACAGTGTACACACTGAATTGGTTTTGATGAATTAAAGGCTGGAATTTAAAAACATACTTATTTTGATCCCTGCACATGTTGACTGTTCAGTTACAACTGTTGCGTAGATGTATATTCTTTGGTTAATCTTTCATAGCAGTGGTGCCATGTGATTGGTTCAAAATTTTCTAATTTAATACAGGATCAAAACTGGCTTTAGTTTCTGAGAAATATCAATTCTGCATCATTAACTTCAGTCTTCTACACACTGCCAGCTCAGTCATTGCTCTTTTGGTCATGTGCAGTTTGAAACAACTCTGCCATTAGCCTGCTTAGAGTAAAAAGTAATGGATCCTTCTCAGTCTAAAGTAGTTCCTTCGTACTCCCCCCAACTCGTCAATATATAAGGCCCACCAATAAATAATTTCCCATGTCTGTGTCAGCTTACAGAGAGTAAATAGAGTTCAGCAGCAAGTTCCTCTGAATTTGTAAAGTTTATTACGCAGCGAACGTGGTTCTCTGTTTTTTTGCTGAGTTTGTGGATTTCAGCTGGGGAAGCAATGGGTTTTTTAAACTTCAAAAATATACTTTATTCATAAAATATCTTTATTTACATACATAGTTCCTAAAGCAGTTTGGCTCTGTACAGTAACATAGGAAACAAACATTGGAGTTTGACTCTATCCAACAAACAAACCAAAGGCATTTCTTACTTGTACAGTTGCTTCAACTGGCTTCTGCACCCAAAGGATTATTGGGCAAGGATCCCACTCTTAATCATTATTAAGCCAAGGGGAAGGTGTTTTATTCTAATATTTTCAAATTTTAAGAAAGAGGCATGACTTTACTTGCCTGCTTTCAGAAACTTGTATATGCTTGTGTCAAATCATATAATGATACAAAAAGCAACAATCTTAAAAAGAAATAAAGAATATGTAGTTAAAGAATGTGCTCATCATGCTTACAAGAAGAGCAAAAGGAGGAGTCATATTTTTTATTTTGTACTTACAGTCCAAATATTCGTGTTTTCAAATCTTTTTGCAAGTATTTCAGGTTTTACAATGTATTTCTTGCAGGCTTCTCCAACTACATCAATCTGTAGTGAAACTGAATTCAAGACTGCCAGATGAAATGCTCTACGGACGGATCGGATATCTATATGCGTTATTATTTGTTAATGATCAGTTTGGCACTGAAAAAATATCAATGCAGTACATGAAACAGGTAGTGTCTCTCTCTCCTTTTTTATTTAAATGATTATTTAGCGATATTAAAGTTTAAAAAAATCTCTGCCTTTCCCATATGATTTCTAAAAATTGAATCCTTGTAAACTTTCTTTTGTGTTGATATGTACAAGTTAATTTCAAAACACACTGTCCACTAATAAATGAAAAAGCACCAAGCTTTTATCTGAAGTCTGATGTTCTAAATGTTATTTAATTTTTGACCTTCCCTTTGATGTGAAGAAGTACTGGTAACATTCAGGAAAAGCATTCCTCATTTGTTGTTCTACAAAGTAATGGATGGTCAATAATGTTGATAGAAGTTACCAAACAAAACTATAAGTATTTACAAAGCTAACTATTGTTTGTACAATATTTCTTAGATATACTTTTTCTGAAGATTTCTCAGCTCTCTAACCTTTAGATATTGAAAATCCACTTGTATATCAAATACCTGAAGATTTGTTGATAGAAACCAGAAGAGTTTGTCATCCAGTTGCCCTAGATGTTTAAAGATTTAATTTTTTATAATCTGCCAGATATTGATTTCAGCAAGTACTTAGACATGTGCAGACTCTTGAAGTTCATGACGTTGGAAGATGTTAGAGAGATTAAAAGAGGCAAGGCTGTGAAGAAGAATTTTTAAAATCCAGATAATGCTTAACATATAAGTCACTAAACAGTGATCTATGACTGGAACTTGGTACAAGTTAAAAATGTGGGCAGCAGAAGTTTAGGTGACCTCTAGTTCATAGAGGGTGGAATGTGGTATCTGGCCAGGTGTGTGAGATAAATTGAGTCTAGAGATTATCAAAAGCATTGATGAAGGATTCAGCAGTGAATGAACTCATGTTTGATAGATTTCTGGTGCTGTTACATCACTAGAAATGCACAATCTTATTAAAAACAAGCATACATGGTCAATCTCCTTTTGAAGACCAGATTGCCTCACCCTGGCCTAACAGTCTACTTCGTCCCAAGACAGCTTTCAGGGGGAGAATTGCAGCCAGTGGTTAAGGACCAGAGTTTGTGATTAGAACACAATTTTAGTTGGGAGAAATGTTTTCTTGTCTGGGTATTGTGGCTACAGTGGTAAATGAGTACTTGCATCCATGTTTACCAATGTATAAACTTTACCAAAGCTATGGTGAACAATTAAGTTGCCAGAATATCAAATAAGTTAAAAATAGGAGTGACAAAGAAGGTTGCCAATAATTAAGAATTAAAATGGATACCACCACTCACTTCTACCAATTCATCTCCAAGCTGCACACCATCCTGAAATTGAAATTCCATTCCCTTTCTTTCATTCATTACCATTGGCCAATATCCTGAATACCCTTGCAGCACCAGGGTATGTAGCGCACGGACTGCAGCAGTTCAGGAAGGCAGCTCACCATCCAATGGTCAAGCCAATTATGAATCATCAATAAAAACCTAAAGAACTGTGGATGCTGTAAATCAGAAACCAAAACAAAAATTGCTGAGAAAGAAATCAAGAGTTAACGTTTCGCGCCCAGTGACCCTTCGGCAGAACAATTCTGATGAAGGGTCATTGAACTGAAACATTAATTCTGATTTCTGTCCACAGATGCTGCCAGACCTGCTGAGCTTTTCTAGTAATTTCTGTTTTTGTTATGGATCAGCAATGCCAGCCTAGCCAGCAACACCAAAATCCCAAGATGAAGACCAATAATTTGGAAGGTAGATGTTGGCAATTCTCATTTACACCACGTCTAGCTCCATTTTATTCTTGTTTCCCCATTCCACAGGTAATTAATCTCCCCGTTCTCTCAACACTATTGCTGTTGTTAGGGTTTGAACTAATTTGGCAGGGCAGTGAGATACACAGTAGAGATGCGATAATGGTGATGCACTGATAATATTTAAGAAAAGCCAGGATTGTCTGGCAGGCAGAATGTATAGAACAAAGAAACTTACAGCTCAGGAACAGCCCCTTCAGCCATCCAAGCCTGCACCGACATGCTGCCCACCACAAATAAAAACCCCTACCCTTCTGGGGACCGTATCCCTCCATTCCCATCCTATTCATGTATTTGTCAAGATGCCCTTTAAAAATCACTATCGTATCTGTGTCCACTACCTCCCCTGGCAGCGAGTTCCAGGCACCCACCACTCTGTGTAAGAAACGTGTCTCGTACATCACTTTTAAACCTTGCCCTTCGCACCTTGAATCTATGGCCCTGAGTAACTGACTCTTGCACCCTGGGAAAAAGCTTCTGACTGTCCACTCCCTTCATAATCTTGTAGACCTCTATCAAGTCGCCTCTCAACCTGTGTTGTTCCATTGAGAACAACCCAAGTTTCTCCAACCTCTCCTCATAGCTAATGCCATCCATACCAAGCAACATCCTGGTAAATCTTTTCTGTACCCTCTCCAAAGCCACCACATCCTTCTGGTAGTGTGGCGACCAGAATTGAACACAATATTTCAAATGCAGCCTAACTAACGTTCTATAAAGCTGCAAAATTACCTGCCAATTTTTAAACTCAGTGCCCCGGCTGATGAAGGCAAGCACGCTGCATGCCTTGTTGATGATCGTTTCCACCTGCGTTGCTACTTTCATGACCTGTGTATCTGTACACCTAGATCCCTCTGCCTATCAGTACTCTTAAGGGTTCAGCCATTTACTGTATATTTTCCATCTGGATTAAACCTTCCAAATTACATTACCTCAAATTTTTCCAGATTAAACTCCATCTGCCAAGTCTCTGCCCAAGTCACCAACTGATCTATATCCAGCTGTATTCTTTGATGGTCCTCATCACTATCTGCAATTCCACCCACCTTTGTGTCATCAGCAGAGTTACTAAACAGACCAGTTACACTTGCTTCCAAATCATTTATATATATATATATATATATATATATATATACATATATATATATATATATATATATATATTACAAATAGCAAAGGTCCCAACACTGATCCATGGATGCAAGTGAGGAACACCACTAGTCACAACCCTCCATTCAGAAACTTACTCTTCCACTGCTACCCTCTGTCTTCTATGACTGAGCCAGTTTCTTATCCATCTTGCAAGCTCACCTCTGACCCTGTGCAACTTTACCTTCTGTATTAGCCTGCCATGAGGGACCTTGTCAAAGGCCTTACTGTAGTCCATGTAGGTAACATCCACTGCCCTACCCTCATCAATCATCGTCACTTCTTCAAAAATCTCAATCAAGTTAGTAACCTCCCTTTCACAAACCACGTTGCCTCTTGCTAATATGCCCACTTATTTCCAAGTGGGAGTAAATCCCGTCTCGAAGAATCCCCTCCAATAATTTCCCTACCACTGATGTAAGGCTCACAGGCCTATAATTAGCTGGATTATCCTTGCCACCCGTCTTAAACAAAGGAACAACATTGGCTATTCTCCAATCCTCTGGGACCTTCCCTGTAGCCAGTGAGGATACAAAGATTTCCCTCAAGGCCCCAGCAATTTCCTCCCTTGCCTCTCTCAGTATTCTAGGGTATATCCCATCAGGCCCTGGGGACTTGTCTACCTTAATGTTTTTCAAGACCCCCAATATCTCCTCCCTTTTGGTCTCAACATGACCCAAACTATCTACACACCCTTTCCAGACTCATCGTCCACCAAGTCTTTCTCCTTGGTGAATACTGACGCAAAGTACTCCTTTAATACCTCATCCATTTCCTCTGGCTCCACACATAAATTCCCCTCCCTGTCCTTGAGTGAGCCAACCCTTTCTCTGGCTACCCTCTTGTTCTTTTATACATGTATAAAAAGCCTTGGGATTTTCTTAAATCCTGTTGGCGAATGACTTTTCATGACCCGTTTTAGCCCTCCTGACTCCTTGCTTAAGTTTCTTTTGACTTTCCTTGTATTCCACCCTTGTTTCATGTGTTCCCAGCGCCCTAGCCTTGATAAATGCTTCCTTTTTCTTTTTGATTAGGCTCACAATATCTCTCATTATCCAAGGTTCCTTAACTTGCCATACTTATCCTTCATCCTAATAGGAACATACTGGTCCTGAGTTCCCAGCAACTTGCACTTGAAAGCCTCCCACATACTAGACATTAATATGCCCTCAAACATCTGCCTCCAATCCACATTCTTTAGTTCCTGCCTAATATTGTTGTAATTAGCCTTCCCCCAATTTAGCACCTTCACCTGACCAACACACCTGTCTTTATCCATCAGTACCTTAAAGCTTACTGAATTGTCATCACTGTTGCCAAGCTGCTCACCTACTGAGTCGTTGACCGCCTGGCCAGGCTCATTCCCCAATACTAGGTCCAGTACAGCCCCTTTCCTATTTGGAGTATCTACATACTGTTTCAAGAAGCCCTCCCCTGGATGCTCCTTACAAACTCTGCCCCATCCACACTCCAAGCAATAAGCGAGTCCCAGTCAATATATGGGAAGTTAGAATCACCCATGACAATAACCCTGTAACTTTTACATCTGCCAAAATCTGCCTACATTATCTGTTCTTCTATCTCCCACTGGCTGTTCCTGAGCTCTACCCATATTGCCTCGCTGTATGAGCCATCCGAGGCGTCCTCCTGCAGTACAGCTGTGATATTCTCCTCAACAAGTAGTGCAACTCCTCACCCCTTTTACATCCCCCTCTATCCCGCCTTAAACATCTGTATCCTGGAATGTTAAGCTGCCTATCCTGTCCCTCCCTTAACCAAGTCTCTGTAATAGCAACAACATCATAGTTTCAAGTACTAATCCAAGCTCTAAGTTCATCTGCCTTACCTGTTACACTTCTTGCATTGAAACAGATGCACTTCAGTCCACCAGACCTGCTTTGATCAGCAACCACACCCTACCTGCTCTTCTCCTCCATTACAGCCCCTCCGCAAGCACCTGCTGGAAGCGGTGACTGTACTGATGCAGATCTTCCCCACATCAGCCACTCTGCTGCCCTCTTCCAGGTACTCTCCTTCACTTGTCTTGATGAAGTCCACCTTCTGGAAACTGAGACTGCACTGATGCTGATCTTCCCCACATCAGCCAATCAGCATCACCACTCTGCTGCCCTCTTCCAGGTGAAATGGAGTCTTAGAGAAAATGTTTACAGCACCGAAAGAGATCTTTTGCCCATTGTGTTCATATGAGCAATCAAATATCCATCTAGCTCCAATGCATTTTCCAACAATTGGTCCATAGCCTTGCGTGCTATGACATTTCAAATACTCATCTATATACTACTTAAATGTAACTTAAATTTTCAGACAAAGAGTTCCAATATCCAAAACCCTCTGGGTGAAAGCATTTTTCCTTAGAACCCCAAAAATGCTGATTCTTTACCATAAAAATGTACTTCCCGGTTATTGATATCTTCACTAACAGGACACCTTTTCCCTTATCTATCCTGCTTACGTTGCTCAGAACTTTGTACATCTCAATCAGATCCTCCTCAACATTCTCTGCTGAAAGCCTATCTAGTCTCACTTCATAGCTAAGTTGTTCCAGGCCAGGCAACATCCTGGTGAATCTCTTCTGCATCCTGTCTAGTGCAGTCACATCCTCCCCATAGTGTGGCAACCATAATCGTACGCAGCACTCAGGAAGGAACTTTCCCCTTTGATAGGGGGAATCAATGACAAGGAGGTTTCAAGGAAAAACTTATTCACCCAGAAGATTGTGGGAATTTAAAACTCACTGCTTGTAATGTAGAGGCAGAAACCAACGTAACATTGAAGAAGTATTTAGATGTGCTGTTGCGATGCTAAAGCATACAAAGGTCTGGGCCAATCTCTGGAAAATGGAATTAGAACATTTTGGTTGGTTGGTTGCTTTTTGACTGGTACAGATGCGATGGACCAAGGGCCTTTTTCTGTGCTATGGACTTGTATGATTCTAAGGAGGGTCCTAAAATAAAGAGAATGCTGAGAGAAGGAATTGCATAGGTTATGAACATATGAAACAGTAGCTGTAGGCCATTCGGTCCCTCAACCTTGCTCAGCCTTTCAATTCAATCACAGCTGATTTTATCAGCATTTAGATGGATAAGGCAGACTTTCTTTCAAAGATGGTACAAAGGTGCTGGAGGGGTGCAAAAGAGACCAGAAGCATCATCTTGGAGTACTGGGTATTACAGAGAAAGTTTGTGGAGGTGAGGCATGTGTAGCAGGTATTTGAACAAAAGTACCAAACTGAAATGTTGGGGAGTATAAAGTCCAGTGGGCTATTACCTGAATCAACTTGCATAACAAAACAAAGTGTGTGGAACACACTGTGGGGAGGGGACTTGATGGATATCTAATGGACCACCAAAAGGAAGCTGTTTCCTTGACTGAATGTTGCCAGTGTCTTTCTCCAGATCACCAACAGAAGATGAATAATAGCCTCTGACTGATATGTTTCCCAATGTTTTACTTCATTGATTGTATTCTTTGCAGTAAACTGTGATTTTTTTTTTTCTGTGTTTCAGGTTTGTGATGCTGTCATAAGTTCTGGAGAAAAGTTAAGTAGCAGAAAACGTATTTCCAAAAGCCCATTGATGTACGAGTGGTACCAGGAGTATTATGTTGGAGCAGCTCACGGCTTAGCTGGAATCTATTATTTCCTGATGCAAGTAAGTAATTAAATCTTAATCTTCTGATGTTGCTGAGAATGTGGTTCTGTGTTTCAGGAAGTGAACTTTTATTCTCCTTTTAAGCCAAATGTGACAATACAGTACAAGCTATCTAACATAAATATTCTAGCTGCTGCTGTTCAACAACAAATTACAAGTAGTAAACCCTGTCACAGCTCACTGCAGTAGAATGCTGGAAATTAAGCCCAGGGTCACCAATCATCTAAAATTTTAATGAACCAATCAGAAATCCCAATTTGTGTCTAACTGACTTTGGTCCCAGAACCAAAGCGAATCGCCCCAGGTTTTCTTCGGTAGCAGTATAAACAACTATTTATTTAACACATTTAACTTTAAGAAGAACAGCTAAAAGAGCAGGATTTCTAGACTTTTTTTGAAAATTTATTTGTGTGATTTGGGCTTTGCTGGCTGGACCAGCATTTATTGCCCATCCTTGAGAAAGGTGGTGATGAGTTGCCTTCTTTTACTGCTACAGTCATGTGCTGTCATTAGACACTTTAGGGAGGGAGTTCCAGGATTTTGAGCCAGCAACAGCTAAGGTATGGTGATATATTTCCAAGTCAGGATGGTGAGTGGTTTGGAGGGGAACTTGCACGTGTTGGTGTTTGCACGTGTTGGTGTTCCCACGTATCTGCTGCCCTTGTCCACCTGGTTGGTAGAGGTCGTTGGTTTGGAAGGTCTTAAGGATATTTGGTGAATTTGTGCAGTGCTTCTTGTAGATGGTACACATCACCTCCTGAGCATCAGTGGTGGAGGGCATGGATATTTGTGGATGTGGTGACAATCAAACTGGCAGAAGGGTGTCAAGCTTCTTGAGTGTCTTTGGAAAAGCACTCATCCAGGTAAGTGGGGAGTATTCCATCACACCCTTGATTTGTGCCTTGTAGGTGTTGGAGAGGCTTTAAGGAGTCAGAAAGTGAGTTACTTGTAAGATTCCTAACCTCTGGCCTGCTCCTGTAGTTCCTGTATATGGCTAATCCAGTTCAATTTCTGGTTATTGGTAACCCCAGAATGTTAATAGTAGGTATTCAGCAATGATAGTGTCATTAAATGTCAAGAGGCAATGGTTAGATTCTCTCTTGTTTCAGATGGGCATTGCCTGGCATGTATGTGGCACGATAGTTCTTTACTGTTTGTTAGTCCAAGCCTGGTTATTGTCCGGGACGTTTTGTATTTGGACGTGGCCTGCTTCAGAATCTGAGGAATTGCAAATGATGCTGAACATTGTGCAATTATCAGCAAACATCCCCATTTCTTCCGTTATGATGGAAGGAGATCATTGATGAAGCAGCTGAAGATGTTTGGGCCTTGGACACTATCCTGAGGAACTCCTGGAGAGATGTCCTTTAGTTGAAATAACTGACCTGCAACAACCACAACCATCCTCCTGTGTGCTAGGTATGACTCCAACCAATGGAGAGCTTTCCCTCTGATTTCCATTGACCCCAGTTTTGCATGGGCTCATTCATACCAATGTGACTTGATGTCAGGGCAGTCACTCTCTCCTTAACTGTGGAATTAGACTCTTTTGTCCATGTTTGAAACTAAGCCATCATGAGGTCAGCAACTGAGTGGCCCTGGTAGAACCCGAACTGGGCATCAGTGAGCAAGTTATCGCTTAACTTGATAGTACAGTTGATGGTGCCTTCCCTCATTTTATTAATGTTCGAGAGTAGACTGATGGGCGGTAATTGGGCAGGTTGGATTTGTCCTGCTTTTTGTGTACAGGACACATCTGGGCAATTTTCCACATTGTCAGGTTGATGTAGGAAGTTCTGGAGCACCCATCTTCAGTACTGTTGCTGGAATATTGTTAGAACCCATGGCCTTGCAGTATCCTGTGCCTCCAACCATTTCTTGATATCATGTGAAGTGGCTGAAGACTGGCATGTAACAAGCTGGAGGCCTGCATTTTTGAGGATGGAAATGTTTGTGGGACTGCCTCCTCCAGTGAGTTGTTAATTGTGCACTGCCATTCACAGCTGGATGTGGCAGAACTACAGAGCTTGGACTGATCCATTGGTTGTGGGATCACTTGGCCCTGTCTATCACTTGCTTATGCTGTTTGGCACACAGGTAACCCTGTTTAGACAGGTTGACACTTGCAGTTTAGGTACGCCTGAGGCTGGTCCTGGCATGCCCTCCTGCACTTTACATTGCACCAGGGTTGACTTGGTTTGATGATAATGGTACAGTGGGGAATGTGCCAGGTCATGAAGTTGCAGATTTGTGTTGGAGTACGAGCCTGCGGCTGTCAATGGCCTACATGGCCTTGAGTTGCTTTATCTGTTTGAAGTCTGTCCCATTTAGCATGATGATAGTGGCCACACAACTCAATGGAAGGTACTTTCAGTGTGGAGGTAAGACTTTGACTCACGAGGATTGTGCAGTAATTAATCTTACCCATACTATCATGGACAGATGTATCAACAGCTGGCAGATTGGTGAGGATGTTTCTCCATCTTGTTGGTTCACTGCCTCATACAGTTGGAGCAGCTATGACTATAGGACCTGGCCAGCAGTGCACTGCTGAGCTGCACTGCTGAGTTGAAATCCTCCACCCAGAGTACATTTGTGCTTTTGCCACCCGCTGTGCTCCCTCCAAGCTGAGTTCAACACAGAGGAGCACTGATTGACCAGGGGAGAACAGTATGTAGTAATAGCAGGGGGTTTCCTTGTCCGTGTTTGACCAGATGTCATGAGACTTCATGGGGTCCAAAGTGAATCTTGAGGACAACCAGTGCAACACCCTCCTGACTTTATACCACTGTGCTGCTACACTGAACTTGGGTCTCTCTCTACATGAACATAGGTTCTCTTCTCTTTCCCAACTAACTCATAACTTGCAGCAAAGTCTCTTTGCTTTACATGTGAAACATTGGCTTGTGTGTCTTGGATATTCAAGATTTGCTGTGCTTTGGCAATTTCTGTCATGTTCTTGCCAAATTACTTCCTCAGAAAACTTTAAGAGATTGTTGGAAAGGGTTATCCCTTTCTAAATTTATCCTGGTAACTGTTTACGTAACTATTAAGCAGGGTCAAATTAAACCATCCAATCATTTTGGTAGTGTATAGAATTGTACATGCTGACATTCAATTTTTAATCTTGCTTGTTGTTTTGACAACAGAATTATTTTCTTCTGTTTGTTTTCTTTTAGCCAGAACTCGGTGTTGACCAAGATACACTTGTTAAGCTGGTGAAACCCAGTGTGGACTATGTTTGTCAGCTCAAGTTTTCATCAGGAAATTATCCTCCCTGTATTGGTGAATCTAGAGATAACCTAGTTCACTGGTGTCATGGGTCACCTGGCGTGATTTACATGCTCATACAAGCTTATAAGGTACTGTGTGTGTGTGTGTGTGTGTGTGGATAATTATTATCATAGAAAAATTATAAATTGTGAGGAGGACAGTGTAGAACTCCATGAAGGCCTAGTCAAATTGGTGGAATAGGCAGAAAGGCGGATGAAGTTCAATCCAGAGAAGTGTGAGGTGATGCATTTTGAAAGCAGGAACGTGGACAAACAATATAGCATAAGGGATAGAACCTGGGTGTACATGTGCACAGATCTTTAAAGGTGTAGGACAGATGGAGAGAGCAGCAAGTAAAACAGACATTGGCCTTATTAATAGGAGCATAGAGTACAAGAATAAGGAGGTGATGTTGAATTTGTGTAAGACTCTGGCTAGACCTCATCTGGAGTATTATGTACGCTTCTGGGCTCCACGCTGTAGGAGTCGTGAACATATTAGAGTTTGTGCAGAAGAGGTTTCAAAGAGTGGTTCTAGTTATGAGAATCTGTTGAAGAAGTTGGGACTGTTCTTTTGGAGAGGAGAAAGTTATGGGGAGTTCTGATCAGAGTTTCCAAAATCATTCAGTACTGAATAAATAGATTGAAACTGTTCACAGTCATAAAAAGATCAAGAATGAGAAGGTACAGATATAAAGTGATTCGCAAATGAAACAAACACAGGGTGGAAAAAGAAACTTTTCTCATTAGCCAGCTCTCCAAATGAGTATCATGACTTAGTACCAGTGTCCTGCCTTTTCACCAATCCTTGGGTTTTGAATGCACTGCCTGGAAGCGTGGTGGAGATAGGTTCAGTTGAGGCTTTCAAAAGAGCATTATTTCTATTCACAGAATTATTCAATGTGCGAGGATATGGTCAAAGGAAGTAGACTGGTACTAGGACACAATACTCATTTGGAGGGCTGGTGCAGATACAGTGGACCGAATGGCCGCCTCCTGCACCAAATACTTCTGTGGTTCTGAAGATAAAGAAGAGTAGATCGAGGCGCTATCACACATTGGGACAATAGAAAGAAGCCAGTGTGGACTCACCAAGATTTTCTTTGAGCTAAAGAAGTACAAACAAGCAGAAAGTCTTGTATAATTAGTGTCATTTTTATCGGAACTGGAAATTGGAAGATGAATTGTAAAGGAATCAAAATATGTTGACGATTTTTAGTAATTAATGAGGAATGGGTTTAAGATTAAATGCAAGAAATTTACAATGAAGTGCAAGAGGAATTTTCTTCATAGTGATTGAAGATGGAATGCCTTAATAGAATTCAGCTTTGAAAAGAAGACCAAATCAATGTTGTTGAATAGGTTGCAGGAGTAAAGGGATGTTGAAATAGGCCATTGGATCAGCTTAGAAATGTAGTTGTCTCTTGCTTGGTATTCCTAAGGTATTCTTGAAAACCAGCATGCTTAAAAATCATTTTCCACTGAGAAACATTGTATAAATATGGGCGACTTTCCTGATCCATGATTTTTACATTTAAAAACCTACCTTGAACCTAACTGGCCTGAAAATCCTCTTAGCAAGTCTTAATGACTAACTTGTAGTACTGACCCTTTCAAATGCACATCATTTCCCACTTCTATCTTTCCACCTCTGCTGACCCTCGTGCTGCCTCCTTCCCTGGTTCCTCCTGCTGGCTGGTTCTCCCCAGTTATCCTGTTTGCTAACCTTCCTGCTCACCACTTTCCTGATGTTTGCTGTTACCCTCTCGTTTGCTGCTTTCTTTCTGACAAGCCATACACTCCCAGTGAGGACCCAGGAGAGGGTGAGTGAGAGTATCAGGGAGGGAAGCAGCAAACTGGAGGGTTGAGAGAAAGAGGGAGGGCCATGGTTAAGAGAAGATCAGGGGATGAAGGCAGCAAGCAAGAGGGTCAAAGAAAGTGGTAAGGGAGGTGGAGAACAGCACTTTGTTTTTTAACTAGACCAAGCATGGTTAATCACTATGCTTGAGCAAGAATGGTTGTGATAGTTGCATTGATAATTTACCAATCTCTCAAAAACATGAGTGCACTGTTAGCTTGCAGTTCGACCATGGACCATCTGGACTTGGCCTAGGGAAGATAAACAGAAATATATAATAATTGAGCTCAGCAGTCAGCAAGAGTGTTGCAAATGTCAGCTATTAATTTGTCTTTGGTGGCACCCATGCTCTACACTCACTGATGTTGGCATCTGGCAGTAAAAGGAGGTGAGGCACAACAGCATCTAGGATCGGGACTGCCATTTGAGACAGCACAAGATGCAAACCTTGTTTTGTTGGTCAGTATGCCCTATACTGACAAATGTAACGTAATTAAAAATCTCTGCTCACATCATAGAGCAGTAGGGCACAGACAGAGCTTATTCATTCCATCCGTTACTCCTCGACCACACATCTCCCTTCCAACATTTTTCACTGAGGTAGAACACCCAAATGTCTTAAGGCACGTCTGGGGCATTTGAGGAACAGAAGTGGCTCACTTCTTGCAGCATAATTGTATGATGCCATGTGCTATTCTTATAAACTCTTTATGTTTGCAAACAGATTTTCAAAGAAGAACGATATCTGCAAGATGCTTCTGATTGTGCAGAAGTGATTTGGCACAGAGGGCTGTTAAAGAAAGGATATGGACTGTGCCATGGTCCTGCTGGCAATGCTTATGGATTCCTGGCCATGTATAATCTTACTGGAGATAAGAAGTATTTGTACAGAGCTTGCAAGGTATCTGACACTGTCTCCTTATTTCGTGGAGAAACCTTTTGGACATGAGTTCAATCCTGTACTGTTGTTTTGCCAAACTGATCTGTAAGATCCTACTCTTTGTTTGTTGTCAGGTGGTAGTATTCTCCAGTTGACAGACTTTAGTCTGATTTTCAGAGTGTAAACTGTCACAATGGAAAACCGCAACAATGGGTCTGTTTGCAGTGGAGGCTAACATGTCTTTTCCACTAGTGGAAAGGGCAAGCAAACACCTCAAGCACCATGAGCCTCCTGGTGCTAGTGATAGAGAATGGGATCAGGGCACCTGATGTTTCCAGCAATCATAGAGCACATCAATTGGGAAGAAATCCTCTGACATAAAAAGGTTAACCAATGAAAGTCCTGTGTGGCCTGTTCTAAAAGTAGATCAATAGTTCTGCTTTTACTTATTCTAGACTATGTTTTATATTGACTCACAAGATGTGGGCATCTTTGGCCAAGCCACCATTTATTATCCCCATCTTGAATTGCCCTTGAGAATGTGGTGGTGGTGAACTGCAATCCGTTTGTTGTAGGGACTCTTTATGTGCCAGCAGGGAGGGAGTTCCAGGATTTTGACCCAGTGACTGAAGAAAAGGTGATATATTTCCAAGTCTGGATGATCAGTGACATGAAGGGAAACTTGCAGGTTGTGGTGTTCCCATGTATCTTCTGCCCTTGTCTTTATTCATGGTAGTGGTCGTGGGTTTGGAGCTTACCTGAACATAAAGTGAAGTCTGAGTGATCCAAGTGAATTAATGCAGCACAACATCCAGTATCCTCTAACGGTAGCTCTGCAAATGCTGAACGTTGTGTAAATTGATAAATTTCTGCAGTTTTCCCAACTAGTGTTGGCAATCGGAGAAAGCTGATGTCTGAGTGATAAGAGATCAGTTTCAGAAAATCTACTTGTCCTAATGTTTTAAATGAGATGGTAACTAAATCCAAGGGTTAGTATTAAGAGTGGTGTCTCTGTTAGTTGTCATTTAAACCAATGGGCTTTTCAAAGCTAATAAGTGCATAGAGCTGTAAAGTTGGATTTATTGTTGCTAATGAGTTTTGGCTTTCAGTTTGCAGAATGGTGTTTTGATTATGGGAAACATGGCTGTAGAACACCAGACAGTCCTTTTTCTCTCTTTGAAGGTAATTGACATTTAAAATCACTTATTATTTTAAAAATAGTATTAAACTGGCTACAATAAGGTGTAGAGCTGGATGAACACAGCAGGCCAAGCAGCATCAGAGGAGCAGGAAAGCTGACATTTCGGGTCTAGACCCTTTCTGAAGAAGGGTCTAGACCCGAAACGTCAGCTTTCCTACTCCTCTGATGCTCCTTGGCCTGCTGTGTTCATCCGGCTCTACACCTTTTTATATTAGATTCTCCAGCATCAGCAGTTCCTACTATCTCTTAAACTGGCTACAATGTGTTTCAGTTTTTTTCTAAACATTTCTTTACCATTCTACTCATTATAGGAGTAATAATTAAGACTCCAAATTAGAATACTGCATAATACACAATGTTTTGGCATTCTGTCGTATATAAACTGGAAACTGTTGCTGTTGAAAGTTGAATGCAAACAGGAGTGACTTAACCATAGTGAACAACCCTCTTTCCCATCTCCTCTGCCCTTACCTACAATGACATGCATCAGGACCAGAGTAGTATTAATAGCTGTATGTGTTCTTCCAGTTCTGGTCCTGGGTGCTTCCTGACTTTAATCATTCCGCCGCCAGCAGTCGTGCTTCAGCTGTCTGTGCCTTATGCTCTGGAAACTGCCTCCCTAAATCTTTTCAGCTCCCTTTCCTGCTTTAAGATGCTCCATAATCCCACAGCTTGACCACATTTTTAATCATTGACCTGAATATCTCCTTAAGTGGCTCAGTGTCATTTTTTAAATTTATACTGCTTCCTCTTCCCACTACATTTCTGTCTCTGTTTTGGTTAGCAGATGGGGCCAGGCCACATGACATCATGACCAAATGCAGCAAGGGTTTAGTCACGCCTTGGGGATTTTTACGTGAACGGCACATTGCCAGTGGTCACTGTTGTGCAAGATACTTCATACCTTGAAGCAACTTCTTGGTGGTGTCACAGAGCTGCTCCCCATTGGGTATGAATAGCACTGTATGGGCAGAGTTAAGTTAGGGTGAAAAGAGAAGTACATGTAGAGATATTACAAGGTGTAGAGCTGGATGAACACAGCAGGCCAAGCAGCATCAGAGGAGCAGGAAAGCTGACGTTTCGGGTCTAGACCCTTCTTCAGAAAAAATGTAGAGAGTAGTCTTTCAATAACATAACAGTAAGATTAGAGTCTAGTATGTCTCAGCTTACTATGCATAGTAGTATTTAGCACAAATAAGTAATAATCAGGGCTCTAAAGAAGCCAAAACTTGAAGATAGTTTTGATGTTGTATACTTCCTGACCAGTATGTCTGGAGCACAGACTTTTACATCTGGGCATAAATTCAGAGGATGAAAGAGTCATGTCAAAATTCTGATTCTAACCATAAGACGTAACAGAATAAGTCTGTTTGAAGTTCTGTTAGAATTCAGGGGAAGTTGCAGCAAATTCATTTGTGGAGTTCCAGGAGGAATTGAGCGGCAATTTCTTTGATTAGTGTTAGAAACAGAGGTTGAACTGCAAGAGTAAAGCAGCAACTGAAGGATGTTCATGTCAGCTGAGTGCTGCTCTGAGACGTTTGTCAAAATTCCTGATGCAACAAAGACATTTTCAATACAAATATTTATTTGGTGCTGCCACCCAGTGTTTTTCTTCAGAAATGCATGCTAAGAAACGCAATTTGAAGGACCAAGTTACATTTCTATTATTTAAGACTGATATAGTGACTGATATGTCAACATAAGTAGCAATTGCAACACTCCTGACAGATTTAATAGCTACCACAAGTAAATTCTGACACTTCTATGAAATGGATTTTTTTAACCAAAGTCAGAGCCTGTCTTCAGATTTGTCAGAGAGTTTGCAGTGAGCCATTCAGATAAGGGAGAGAAAACCTGATTCAATTGTAACTAAATAAATTGAAGAGTGAATGATTTCCTTTGTTAGTTTGCAAAAGAGTTTGGGAAGCTGAAGTCTGAGTGGTTAAGTGTATGTGTGCAAAGAATGCTGGAAATACTCAGCACGTCTGGTACCATCTGTGTGGAGAGAGGCAGTTAATGGCTCAGATAAGCAGCAGTCCCAATAATGGTAGATGCTGAGAACAGCATCACAGTTTGCACCCCCATGCACATTTATTCCTAAAACTGGCAACTGTAGTGTATCTCAGTGGGCTGTGGAGCAACCTTCAGTGATGTTCGTGCTAGGTTGCTTTATAAAATGGCATTCAGTAATTTGCACTCATTGCCCAGAGGCTATGCTTGTTTTCATTGATTCAAGGCACTAGTCAGACCACACTTGGAAAACTGTGAACTGTTGTGGACCCTTTATCTAAGGAGCGATATACTGGCTTTGGAGACAGTTATTAGGCTGATACTGGGTCTGGAGGGATTGCTTTATGAAGTGACAGTGAGTAGATTGAGTCTGTACTCATTGGAATGTAGAGGTGACTTTAATGAAACATACATTATCCTCAGGAGACTTGACAGAGTAGGTGTGGAAAGGTTGTTCCCCTGTGTGAGAGTTTTGAACCAGAGGGCATAATCCCAGAGTAAGGAGTCGCACATTTAAGACAAGAGATAAAGAGGAATTTCTTCTCGGAGAGTAGTGAATCTGTGAAATTCTTTACCACAGAGGGCTGTCGAGGCAGGTCATTAAGTCTATTTAATGCTGTAATAGACAGATTTTTAATAAGTAAGGTAGCCTAGGGTTATGGGGACAAAGCAGGTAAGTGGAGTTGAGGATTATCAGATCAACTATGATCTCAAGGAATTTGCAGAGCAGACCGATGGGCTGAATGATCTCCTGCTCGTGCACTGTATGATCTTATGATGCTGTCAGTTTGGGCAGTATGATCTTAGGAGTAGCTCAAATGAACATTGGAGATAGAATACATTCACCAGTAGCACCTGTTAAAACCATCAAATTACTTGCAAGGCTCTCAGTGAAGAAGTTGGGAAACTGTTTACCCTGAACCTAAAAGAGATTGCTTGTTTTTGTTTCAAAGCTCTTGTATTTTTCCACTGCCACCTTTTTAAAGTGCTTATGCTAGTGGTGTGCTAAGGATAGTCACTATTATTTCTCAATACAGGTTGAAAGGCAGAATCAGTCTTCTGACTGCTGCAAGCAGTTTACAGTGCAATTCCAGACTAGGAGAGAGAGGGGTAAAGATGATTTATGTGCATCAGATAGGGTCTAAATTTATTCTGTAGGAGCACCATTTAAGCTTTTCCTTGATAGTTTAAAGTCTTTTAAATTATTACGGGATTCGCAACTCCTATTGAAAATCAAAGCAGCCTGAACAAGGTTTATCCCAGAGCTGACACTAAACAGTTTTATTAAAATACTCCAAAGTTTACAACAGATTTCAAAAGTTTATCAAAGTATTTAAAATGATTGTAAAGCACACTCCTCCCTCTGAGTTGAAGACTTTTAAAATTTTTAATGGGATATGCACTTCGTTAATCGTCCCTATTGCCCTTGAACTGATTAGCTATCAAGGCCATCTCAGAGGGCAGTTAAGAGTCAACCCCATTGCTGTGGATTTGGCGCCACATGTAGATCAGACTGGGTTAGATTGGCAAATTTCTTTCCCAAAGGAATGTCAGTTTTTTTCAACGACTATCAAGAATGATTACATGCTCACCACTTTGTTAGCTTTTAATTCCACATTTTATTTAGTCATAGAACTGTACAGCACTGGAACATTCCAGACTCCTAATACACCCTGTGTAAAAAACTTGCACCTCTTGTCTCCTTTGAACTTGCCCCCGCTCACCTTAAATGCGTGCCTGTAGTTTTAGACATTTGAGTCTCCTTGAGCTCCCACATCCTGCAGGAGGAGCATGCCACTGCTTTAAACACCATCTCAAATGCTCTAAGACTAAAGAGGAAAGTTAAAAGCCGCTGCTCATCGCAGCCTCTCGAACCAACACATTACTTCTCATCCTGCTACCAACAAATTTTCGATAACGCATCTCTTTTCCCCTTTTTGTTTTTTGGTTACAGGAAGAGGGAGGGAGGGATACACTGGGCTTGTTTTCACTGGAACGCAGGAGATTGAGGGGCGATCTGATAGAAGTTTATAAGATTGTGAATGGCACAGATAGAGTGGAAAGTATGAGGCTTTCTCCCACGGAGGAGGGGTCACAGGGGACACAGGTTCATGGTACAAGGGCAAGTTTAAAAGAGATGTGTGAGGCACGTTTTTCACACAAAGGTGGTGAGTGCCTGGAATGTGATGCCAGAGGAGGTGGTGGAAGCAGTCACAATAGTAGCATTCAAGAAGCACCTGGACCACTACATGAATAGGAAGGGAAAAGAGAGATATGGATCCTGTAAGTAAAGACCGTTTTAATATGGAAGGCAAAATGTCTCAGAAGGCCAAACGACCTGTTCCTGTGCTGTATTGTTTTTTGTTCAAAACTGCACACAATACTCAAGGTGTAGCCTCACCAAGGTCCTGTATAACTGCAGCAAAACATTACTACTCTTGTACTCAAATCCTCTTGCTATGAAGGCCAGCATGCCATTAGGTTTTCTCACTGCTTGCTGCACCTGCATGCCGCACCTGCATGCCAGCCTTCAGTGACTGTTCCACCGTGACACCTAGGTCTCGTTGCATCTCACCTTCTAAACTGCCACCATTCAGATAATAATCTGCCTTCCTGTTTTTGCCATCAAAATGGGTAACCTCCCATTTATCCACACTATATTCCATTTGCCAAGTATTTGTCCACTTAACCAGCCTGTCGAAGTCAAGCTGCAGCCTCTTAGCATCCTCCTCATAGCACACACTGCCACACAGCTTAGTGTCATCTGCAGTTTTGACGATATTGCTTTCAATTCCTTCATCCAAATTGTTATTATATATTGTGAACAGAATTTCTGCACTTTACCTGTGACCCTTAGTTCCCCTATTGATCAAGAATCTATCTATCTCAGCTTTAAATACACACAAGGAATTCTTCCTCATCTCAGTCTTAAATGGGCTGTTTGTTTCTATGTGCTCTGGTCATTGATTTTCCCATAAGTGGAAACATTATCTCAGCATTTACCCTGTCAAGGCCTTCCTATCAAATCCCTTAAGAATCCTATATGTTTAATTATATCACCTCTCATTCTTCTAAACTCCAATGAGTAGAGTTCCAAGCTGTTTAGCCTTTGTTCATGAATCAGTCACTCCATACCAGAGATCATCCTAATGAACCTTCACAGAACTACCTCCAGAGAAATAATATATTTCCTTAAATAAAAGGACCAAAACTGCTCTCAGTACTCCAGATGTGGTCACATCAGCAGCTTATACAGTTGCAGTAAGACTTCCCTTCTCGTATACACCAAACCCCTTGAAATAAGGGCGAACATTCCATTTGCCTTAATAAAAACCGAAAGAACTATGGATGCTGTAAATCAGGAACACAAACAGAAGTTGCTGGAAAAGCTCAGCAGGTCTGGCAGCATCTGTGAAGAAAAAAAATCAGAAATAACGTATCCGGTGACCCTTCCCCACAACCTGAAACGTTAACTCTGATTTTTTTTCTTCACAGATGCAGCCAGATCTGCTGAGTTTTTCCAGCAACTTCTGTTTTTATTTCATTTGCCTTCCTGTTTACCTGCTGCATCTGTGTGCTGGCTCTTTGTCTCATGCACAAGTATCCCCAAGTCCTATTGTGTTGCAGCTCCCTGCAATTTTTTTCCATTTAAATTTTTAAATTTCTTTTAAATTTTAAATTTCTTTTGTTCTCCCTTCCAAAATACACAAATTCACATTTTCCCACATGCTATTTGCCAACTTTTGGCCCACTTACTTAACCTATGACTATCTCTCTGTAAACTGTTTGTATCCCTCTCGCAACTTGCCCTTCCACCTATTTTTATCAGCTGAAAATTTGACTACAGTACATTCGCTTCCTTCGTCCAAGTCATTAATATATATTGTAAACAGTTGTGGTCCCAGCACTGATCATCGTGGAACCAACCTGAAAAAGAAACCTTTATCCCCACTCACTGTTTCCTGCCCATTAACCAATTTTCTATCCACGCCTATGTATTACTGCCAGTATCAGGGGCACCTGGCTAATGATTTAAACTTTTCTGAGTTATGATCGCAAATGCTAACTGGAAGCCCAAATATGACCCAACTACTTGTTCCCCTCTATCCACTCCAGTTGACTTTTGCAGGAAAAACACAAATAGAGTTCCTTTTCATGAAGCCATGTTGACCCTGCTTCATTAGATAGATTTTCCAAATTTCTTGCTATTACTTCCTTAATAAATTATTCCAACATTTATCCAACAATCAATGTTAGATTAATTGGCACAGTTATCTGCTTTTTGTCTCCATCCCTTTTTGAATAGGAGCATCACATTAACAGTTTTCCAATCCTGTAGTACTTCTCCAGAATCCAAGGACTTTTAGAAAATTATAACTAATGCATTTGCTATTTCTGTAGCTATTTCTTTTAGGATGCAAGCCATCACAGCCAGAGGGACTTATCTCCCTTTACCCTTATTGGTTTGTCTCATACTACTTCTGTACTGCTGGTGATGGTACTTAATTAGCAGGGCGGCCCAGTGGCTCAGTGGTTAGCACTGCTGCCTCACAGCGCCATGGACCTGGGTTCAATTCCAGCCTTGGGCGTTTGTCTGTGTGGAGTTTGCACATTCTCCCCCTGCCTGCATGGGTTTCCTCCCACAGTCCAAAGATGTGCAGAGTATGTGGATTGGCCATGCTAAATTATCCATAGTGCCCAGGGATGTTTAGCTTAGGTGGGTTAGACGTGGGAAATGTAGGGGAATAGGTCTGGGTGTGATGCTCTTCGGATGGGTGGTGAGGACTTGTTGGGCCGAATGGTCTGTTTTCACACTGTAAGGGTTCTATGAATCAATTCCTTCCGTGTATTGTTTTGATGCTGCCATTCCAGCATTTCTGTCTTTACTTCAGATTTCCAGTATCAAATATTTTGCTTGAGTAATTTTGTCTTTTGATTGTCTGTTACTAAGTTTCAACAGTCTCTCTTTCCTATTTCATTAAAGGGATGGCAGGAACTATTTACTTTCTTGCTGACTTGCTGCAGCCCACAAAGGCAAAATTCCCTGCGTTTGAGGTGTGATTCAACCATGGTATCAGTGCACATTATTAGATCTGATGCATTGCTTTCTCCAGTAAAACAACTAATGCATGTTTCTGTTATGAACCAAGAACACAGAAGAAAATGTTGGAGGAGAGATTGTGATGAGTAACTTCACTTTACCTAGTACTCTACTCTTTAAGTGCTCCATTCCATAACTGAAGGTTTTCTTGCATGACGTAAATATTGCATTTTTGTAAAAGCAATAACAGTGGAAGAATGGTTTCTCTACTCACAGTGCACAATGTCTTGGGATGTATTATTGCAGTGTAAGCCTAGTACGTGACTTTTATTCTGAAACCATACTTGTGCACTACATATGCCACAAGCATATGAAGTCTGTTTCGCAGTAAATGTGTGATGCTGAGTACCTGCTATTTATACAGTCCTGGCAGTGATCCACATTAAACCATTTTTCCAAAGCAGTAATGTTAATTAACTGGTTTGTTTGAAAGACCTTGCACTGTTTGTGTTTAGATGTATTTTTTGAAGCATCTTTGTCAGCCATTGTCCTTCCTCTTTCCTCAAGGGTAGCACTTTTCTAAATGACTGGCTAATAGCGCAGGGCTTTATGATGGAGCTAGTGGTATACTGCACACGAGCATTTATTTTCCAAAGTGTGCTCAATATAAAAAAGTATTATAAATTGCTCACTACTTTAGTTCATTCAGTTCTCCATGTACTTTTTAAAGAGTTTTCTGGGGTTGTAGTAAGTTTCCATTTTATCTTAATATTAACATTGAAAATATGCCAAGTAACTGAAATTCTCCTTAGTTTGTAGTGAATTAATGCTCTTGTTCATCCTCTTTATATTAATCATATGGAACTTATCATTCTATAACCATACGTATTCAGTTTTGATTTTTGTTCAGTGGCATTTAGATGCTGGTGTTTTTGCTTGCTTTATAAAGCAATTAAACGACTACCATAAAACTTGCAGCTTTCCAGTCTTCACTGACAACTGAGTGTTTAATTATATAATATAGAAATTTGTTTCCTGGTCTGTAATCTGTGCAAAGTCATACTGCATTTAAAGCAAAATCTGTTCACAAAATAATCTGTGAATTAAAAACAAAATAAAATAAAAATGTTTCTGTTGTATGCTGTTGTTTGATATTTTGATTTTGAGCATGATATTGCACAACCTATGTTGTTGCTGTGTGAATTCCCTGTTTAATATTTTGAACTTTATTCTGGTGAAAGATATAGCATGGCTATTTTATTGATTTTCTTTTTCCTCATGAATGATGTAGGTAGTGGGAAATATGTAATGTACCTCAATACCTCTGGTGGTAACCAACCTGTTGCAAGACTCTATGCACATAGTACATTTCAGGTATTCTCCCATTTCCATATATTGTTTCAATTGTTTCTGAAATTGCTCACAGTCATCTGTAGGCTTTTTTAAAATACAATCTACATCCATCAGTGCAGATGAAAGTTTTGACTGATTAGAATATTAGCCTTCAGATTAAAGATCAATTCAATGTTGCACCCACCTCCAAAATGGAACATGCGTCTTGGGAGGCAAAAATAGATTATTTAAACTGACTCTTTTGTTCTTAATAGACAGAACTGAAAATGTGAGGGGAAAAAATGAAAATAAGGAAGGAACAGTGCTTTTGTAACTGTTTTGAGAGAAATAAGGTTAGCCCTGACATCTGAAATTGTAACATGTGAGCTGTCTTTTTCTTAAACAGCTAATCCACAGATTCTGCAATTCCCTTGACTTCACATCTGCTGACAAAGTTTATCTAGAAACCTGTGAGGTTCCACATGTAAGCTGACAACACCAGTCTACTGTCCACCTTTCCACTTGCTGGGCCATCAAATTGGTTGGTCTGGCATCAACTAAAAATGAATGGAAATATTCTCCAGTTCAACATTGGAAATACCAATGCCATTGATTTGGGTCCCCACCATGCATTCATTCCCTATCCACTTGTTCCAATATCCTCCTTGGCGCAGAAATATTTTGTTCACATCCTCAGCATCCTTTTTGACCCTGAACCAAGACTCTGATCCCATATCCCTTCTGTCACCAAGACTATATTCTTCCGTCTGTCTTGCATTTCCCACCTCAGCTCACCTGCTGTTGAAACCTTCATCTGTGGCTTGAAGTCTGACTTAACTACTTCACCCTCCATGCACTTTAAATTTATAACTTTGCTGTCTTTAACCTAACTTGTGTGAAGTCTATTCTTCTCACACTTCTTTACTCACTGACATATGTTGACTTTTGATCTTCTAACGTCTTCCAACTGTGGAATATTCCAAGATCTTTGTGTTCCTCCAATTCTGCCTTTGTGTGCATTCTTCATTTTCCTTCGCACCATCATTGATCATGTCTTCATCTTCCTTGAATCCATCCCTGAACCTTTCCACCAATCTGTCTCTTTCTCCTCTTTAAATACGCACAATATTTGTAAGTAAGTGGATGAATTATTTGCAAAAGTAGAAATAAACAAATATGACATCTTAACCACTACAAAAAAATGGTTGCAGGGTAACTAAGGCTGGAACCTGAATATTGAAGGGTACACAAGGATTCAAAAAGTGTGGAAGTTAGGAAAAGGTAGTGGGTTGGTTCTGTTAGTTTAGGATGCTATTAGTACAGTAGTGAGAAATGATCTTGGCTGAAAAAAACAAGATATGGAGTCCATGGTCCTGAAAGCCTGCTTGTCTGAGCAAGATTTTGGTTATAGATTATAATATGTCCATATGTCTTGGTGTTAGACTTGGTGTCTTTGCACCTTTGAAGAATTTTGGGATGCTTCATTATGTTAAAGATTGCAAGTTAATGTGGTTTATATATACCTACTGGGAATTGAGGACTCCCGTTTGCTCCTGCACATTCTCATATTATGTTCAAGATGAAACTCAGTGCTTATCTTTGTTTCATATTCTGATGAATGATCGCTACACAAGATGTTAGCCTACAAATATTCTCCTGACACTTATATTCCTGTGTAATTTTGACTCATTATTTTCAAGCTTCTAGCATTTGTTGTTATTTTGATTCTGTAACTCAATTCTGTAACCTCCTATTCTATAATTCAAAACTACTTTCCATCCATGTAGTGCATTGCAAGGTGTTTCCTTTCTTAGTGTTCTAGCCCATTAGTAGCTGTGGTCTTTAAGGTGCTGGTGTTCCCACAATGTTACTGGGTGGGGTATTCAAAAATTTTTACCCAGCAATTTATGTCCATTGTCTAATGCTGTTTTCTTGCTCATCTTGGAGGAGGTAAGTATCATCAAAGTGATCTTGGTGAACTGTCGTCGAGGAGAGAGATGGGGCGTCCAGAAACCACCTGAGTTTTAAAATTAAATCAAACCAGGGACATAGCAGTAAAGTCAATTGATTTGTTGGTGAGTAACTGCTGTTTGGGATGGTGTTTAAAGTGTTGGAATGTAAAGAAAAACGTGTTTAAAACCATATGATGAATTAAAAGACACTAATAGAAAATGAAAGAAAGAAACTAATGATTCCAGTATTTATTTCCCTTTTAGATGCTAAGCTTTATTGGGTTACTTGGGTTTAAATTAGTACAGTAAATGAATTCATGGGATATTAGCAGTAGTACTGGGGAAAGTCGGAGCTGTACTGTTGGGATGTACTGTATGTTGCAAATCATATAACTAAGGCAGGAAAGAAGGCTTTAAACTGAATAATGGGGAGATGCCAGAAAACAAAGGGAAACAATAGGTAATGGAACAGGGTAGTACTTTGCGTAGTGATAACCAGAGTGTTGCAAGAAGGGAATAGAGGCCAGAGATTGCAAAAATGATAAAAAGACAACATTAAGGCCCCTGTATCTGAATGTGTACATTTCTGTGTGTTTCACGGGTAATTACTAGAAGGGAACCTCTAATCCCATCATAGCAGATTGGGGCTTGTGTTTTGGTAATTGTCAGAGGAGTTCAGCCATTCTGCCTCCATTAACACTAAGCCTAACCATCTTCAGCCACTTCATCAATTACCTTTCTTCCACTATAAGGTCAGAAGTGGGGATGTTTGTTGATTCTTTCAGCACCATTTGTGACTCCTCAGATACTGAAACCGTCCACATTCACATGCAATAAGATTTGGACAATATCCAGGCTTGGGCTGACAAATAGCAAGTAACATTGATGCCACACAAATGCCAGGCAGTGACCATCTCCAATAAGACACAATCTAACCACTGCCCTTTGACATTGTTATTGTCACTGAATCCTCCACTAATAACATCCTGGGGTTACCACTGACCAGGAACTCAACTGGACTCACCGTGTAAACACATCGGCTACAAGAGCTAGTCAGAGGCCAGCTCACCACCTGACTCCCAAAGCCTGTCCACCATCTACATGGCACAAGTCAAGAGCTTGATGGGTGCAGCTCCAACAACACTCAAGAAGCTTGACCACTATCCGGGACAAAGCAACCTGCTTAATTGGCACCCTATCCACAAGCATTCACTCCCTCCCCTGTCGACGTTCAGTAGCAGCAGTGTACCAACTACAAGATGTGCTGCAGAAATTCACCAAAAGTCCTTAGTCAGCACCTTCTAAACCCACAACTACTTCTCTCTAGAGGGACAAGGACAGCAGATACCTAGAAACACCAACACCTGCAGGTTTCCTTCCAAGCCACTCACCATCCGGACTTGGAAATTTACCACTGTTCCTTTACTCCCAAGAAGGCAGCTGACTTCCTCCTTCTCAAGTGCACCCAGAGACTGGCAATAAATACTGGCCAATCAGTGACCTCCACGTCCCACAAATAAATTAAAAGAAAAAATGCTGGGCCTTCATAAATGGAGGGAGACTGGCATCATTCACACTGGTAGTGCTGTGTGATTTGATCAGATTCACAGAAAGAAAGGAGACATAGGGCAGGACGACACTTCAATTTGTGGATGCATCCCCAGAGGTGATGTTAAAATCAGTCAGAGGCAGTTGCTTTCTCTAGAGAATGGAAGGTGGAGGTTAATATATATCACCATCAGGCTACAGGTCTCACAGGAGTTGTGCCAATGCTGAAGACAATAGACAAGGATATTGTGGCAGTTGGGTGGGCAACTGTTGTGTCAGGCTGTTGCCAATGGAGAGATGCAATAGAGACTGAATAAAAATGTTAAATATCTCCCTGGCATTGACCTGAAACTGATATAGCTCCACATTGACCGATCTAAAGCATTAATAGTCTATGAAATACAGTTTGATCAAGACTGCATGTATTCTTTCCAATGGAAGCACCCCCAGAGCTGGATTTTATGTCCCCCAACTCCAGTACATTTGAAGGTACCTTGTAAATTATTGTGCCCATACTCCCCTCCCAGCCTCTCTCCCATATTACTGTGGGCAAGGAAGGAATCAGGCATTTTACGCGAAGTTGGGGAAGGCAGAGGCAAGTCAGATACCATGGCAACTTTTACCTCATCACCTACTGTCAGGCAAGAAGAGAGGGTACCATTTTCTCGGGGTGGGGGGGAGAAGTTCCCTACGTACATCAGAGGTATCCCTGCCTTTGACCAAGACTTTCAGCCTCTTGATCCAGGCCCCCTGATTCCCATTACAACCTCCACAATCCTCCAGAGTTAGACAGATGTGTCCAACTTCAGGACTCCTCTTTCTCCTCCTGCAGTCCCAGCCTTGATCCTGGCACTGGTACAACTATAGAGCCACCATCCAGTCTGATTGACCGGTGAGTGCCTCGCGTGGGATTTCTTCCCAGATGGGCAGGAGTTCCACCCTGAATCCATGCTGTCCCCAGTATCATCTCGCTGTTGGGCAGTGAAGTTTTGAGTGGGTGAGCTGACAACTAACATTTCAATATTTACGTCAGGATTTGTACAAAATAAATACTTGAGGAGAGGCATCAGTGGATACACTGTAGGCATTGGTTACTATTTTTGGATGCAGTTTAGTTCTTTGTGCTGAGTATGAAAGAGATCATTGGTGCCATCAGTGCTGTAACATGAAGCGTTTGAGAGTATGCCTACCTCAGTTGCTGCAGTTTCGTAAATGGATGTGGGCACACAGCAACGGCCTGTCTCTGACAGCAGTGGTCCTTTGATGCAAGTCACCTGGATGCTTCAACACTACATTCTAACGCAGTCAAGTGCTCTTCTACACTAGCAAGCAGGGAACTGCTGTCCCGAGAGGAAGTTGGGGGAGAGGGACCCTGTCACCTGGACCTTTCCACAAAATGACTCCAGGTCACAGCTTCCTGCTGTTGGCCCCTCTGACCAAGCCACAAAGACCAAGTCACAAACCCTGTCCAATGGCAGGGCATCTCTCAAAAGCCCCTCCAAAGCGTCAGAGCCTAGAAATAGACACACTACTTCCCAGCTCCGCTATAAGCGCAGAGGTAACGTCACAAACAAGTGAGAGAAACTAGATGAGGAAAAGGTCTCTATGACACACAAGGATTTATTTGAGTGTATCTTCCAATATTAATTGCACATGGAAAACATTTATTTCAAGGAGTTATGTATTATCTTGTTCTGATACTTTCAATGCCATCCTGATGGGTAGCACTGACTTGATATGTTAGTGCTGTTGGGGAAGGTTTAAACTACCGCAGCAGGGATGAAGGAACCAGGGGAGTTATACCATGTGCACTAAATGCTGGGAGATACAGATAGCAAGAAAATAGAGAATAGTAAATCAGTAAGAGAAGTTGGAGTAATGAAGAAAGTAGTGAGTCTAAATCAGGATTACTCTGCATATATGTGCAGGTAAGGAGTACAGTAAAACAGATTGGGGAGTTACAGGCATGGATTGCCATGTGGAATAATGATGTGGCAATAACAGAGCCCTGGCTGAAGGAAGTCAGGACTGGGTGCTAAGTATTCCTGGTGTCCAGAAAAGATAGGAAAGGGAAAAACAGAGGTGTGGTGGCAAGTTTGGTTAAGCAGAGCATTATACTACTGGAGAAATGGATATTTCAATGTGTTCAAGGATAGAATCAATTTGGCTAGAACCAAGAAATAAGGGTGCATGTTTGGTTTAATATATGAACCAACTAGCTAGTGGAAAGGATACGGAGAAACAAATCAGGAAGGAAGTTATAAACAGGTCTAAATATGATAAAGTAGTTATAGTGGGGGTTTTCATTATCTGTGCACAGACTAGGATAGTGGTAGAAGTAGGGGCATAATCTGAGAATTACGCCCAGACCATTCAGGAGATGTTAGGAAGTACCTCTACACACAAAAGATGGTGGATGTTTGGAATTCTGTTCCACAAATGGCAGTGGATGCTGGACCAATTGTTAATTTTAAATCTGAACCAGATAAATTTTTGTTAAGTCATAGTCATAGTATCATATAGCATGGAAATGGACCCTTTGGTCCAACCAGTCCATGTGAACATAATCCGAAACTAAACTAGTCCCACCTCCCTGGTCCTAGCCCATTTCCCTCCAAACCTTTCCTATTCATGTATATGTCCAAATGTATTTTTTAAACATTGTAATTGTGCCTACATCCACCACTTCCTCACGAAGTTCATTCCATACACGTATGATCCTCTGCGTAAAAAATTTGCCCCCATGTCTTTCTTAAATCTCTCCCTCTCACCTTAAAAATGTGCCCCCTGGTCTTAAAATTCCCCATCCCAGGGAAATGACACTTACCATCAACCTTATTTATACCCCTCATGATAGTATAAACTTCTATGAGGTCACCTCTCAACCTGCTACGCCCTAGTGAAAAAAGTCCCAGCCTATGCAGCCTTTCTTTATAACTCAAATCTTCCATACCAGCAATATCCTGGTAAATCTCTTCTGATCCCTCTCCAGCTTAATATCCTTCCAATAACTAGGCGATCAGTACAGGCCAAAGGCAGGTATATGCAGTTAGGCCACAGACAGCCCTGATCTCATTGAATAGCAGAACAGGCTGAGGGGCTGAAAACAGAAGTTGCTGGGAAAGATCAGCAGGTCTGGCAGCATCTGTGGAGAAAAATCAGAGTTAACTTTTTGGGTCTGGTGACCCTTCCTCAGAACTCAGGCTGAGGGGCTGAATAGCCTATTCCTGTTCCAATGGTAGTCAGAATTCTCTCTAATTTTCTCTCTGGCCTTCTAGGCAAAAAAGTCTAGGAAAAAAGTAGATGGGTTACAGTCAGGGGACGGAAAGGGAACAGGCAGACAGTGCAGGGATCCCCTGTGGCCATTCCCCTCAAAAACAAGTATACCGTTTTGGATACTGTTGGGGGGGACGACTTACCAGGGGTAAGCCATGGGGTACAGGTCTCTGGCACAGACTCTGTCCCTGTTGCTCAGAAGGGAAGGGGGGAGAGGAGGAGAGCATTAGTCATTGGGGACTCCATAGTTAGGGGGACAGATAGGAGATTCTGTGGGAACGAGAGAGACTCGCGGTTGGTGTGTTGCCTCCCAGGTGCCAGGGTCCATGATGTCTCGGATCGTGTTTTCGGGATCCTTAAGGGGGAGGGGGAGCAGCCCCAAGTCGTGGTCCACATAGGCACCAACGACATAGGTAGGAAAAGGGATGGGGATGTAAGGCAGAAATTCAAGGAGCTAGGGTAGAAGCTTAGAGCTAGAACAAACAGAGTTGTTATCTCTGGTTTGTTACCCGTGCCACATGCTAGCAAGGCGAGGAATAGGGAGAGAGAGCAGTTGAACACGTGGCTACAGGGATGGTGCAGGAGGGAGGGATTCAGATACCTGGATAATTGGGGCTCATTCTGGGGTAGGTGGGACCTCTACAAACGGGATGGTCTACACCTGAACCAGAGGGGTACCAATATCCTGGGGGGGAAATTTGCTAATGCTCTTCGGGAGGGTTTAAACTAATTCAACAGGGGGGTGGGAACCTGAATTGTAGCTCCAGTGTACAGGAGGTTGAGAGTAATGAGGTCATAAATAAGGTTTCAAGGTCGCAGGAGTGTACCGGCAGGCAGGAAGGTGGTTTGAAGTGTGTCTACTTCAATGCCAGGAGCATCCGGAATAAGGTGGGTGAACTTGCAGCATGGGTTGGTACCTGGGACTTCGATGTTGTGGCCATTTCGGAGACATGGATAGAGTAGGGACAGGAATGGTTGTTGCAGGTTCCAGGGTTTAGATGTTTCAGTAAGATCAGGGAAGGTGGTAAAAGAGGAGGAGGTGTGGCATTGTTAGTCAAGGACAGTATTACGGTGGCAGAAAGGGCGTTTGATGACAACTCGACTACTGAGGTAGTATGGGCTGAGGTTAGAACCAGGAAAGGAGAGGTCACCCTGTTGGGAGTTTTCTATAGGCCTCCAAAAAGTTCCAGAGATGTAGAGGAAAAGATTGCAAAGATGATTCTGGATAGGAGCGAAAGTAACAGGGTAGTTGTTATGGGGGACTTTAACTTTCCAAATATTGACTGGAAACGCTATAGTTCGAGTACTTCAGATGGGTCAGTTTTTGTCCAATGTGTGCAGGAGGGTTTCCTGACACAGTATGTAGATAGCCAACAAGAGGCGAGGCCACATTGGATTTGGTACTGGGTAATGAACCAGGCCAGGTGTTAGATTTGGAGGTAGGAGAGCACTTTGGTGATAGTGACCACAATTCGGTTACGTTTACTTTAGCGATGGAAAGGGATCGGTATATAAAGCAGGGCAAGAGTTATAGCTGGGGGAAAGGCAATTATGAGGCGATGAGGCAAGATTTAGGATGCATAGGATGGAGAAGGAAACTGCAGGGGCTGGGCACAATTGAAATGTGGAGCTTGTTCAAGGAACAGCTACTGCGTGTCCTTGAGAAGTATGTACCTGTCAGGCAGGGAGGAAGTGGTCGAGCGAGGGAACCGTGGTTTACTAAAGAAGTTGAATCTCTTGTCAAGAGGAAGAAGGAGGCTTATGTAGAGATGAGGCGTGAAGGCTCAGTGAGGGCGCTTGAGAGTTACAAGTTAGCCAGGAAGGACCTAAAGAGAGAGCTAAGATGAGCCAGGAGGGGACATGAGAAGTCTTTAGCAGGTAGGATCAAGGAAAACCCTAAAGCTTTCTATAGGTATGTCAGGAATAAAAGAATGACTAGAGTAAGATTGGGGCCGGTCAAGGACAGTAGTGGGAAGTTGTGCGTGGAGTCCGAAGAGATAGGAGAGGTGCTAAATGAATATTTTTCGTCAGTATTCACGCAGGAAAAAGACAATGTATTCGAGGAGAATACTGAGATACAGTCTATTAGACTAGACGGGATTGAGGTTCATAAGGAGGAGGTGTTAGCAATTCTGGAAGGTGTGAAAATAGATAAGTCCCCTGGGCCGGATGGGATTTATCCTAGGATTCTCTGGGAAGCTAGAGAGGAGATTGCAGAGCCTTTGGCTTTGATCTTTATGTCGTCATTGTCTTCAGGAATAGTGCCAGAAGACTGGAGACTAGCAAATGTTGTCCCCTTGTTCAAGAAGGGGAGTAGAGACAACCCTGGTAATTATAGACCAGTGAGCCTTACTTCGGTTGTGGGTAAAGTGTTGGAAAGGATTATAAGAGATAGGATTTATAGTCATCTGGAAAGGAATAATTTGATTAGGGATAGTCAACACGGTTTTGTGAAGGGTAGGTCGTGCCTCACAAACCTTATTGAGTTCTTTGAGAAGGTGACCAAACAGGTGGATGAGGGTAAAGCGGTTGATGTGGTGTATTTGGATTTCAGTAAAGCGTTTGATAAGGTTCCCCATGGTAGGCTATTGCAGAAAATACGGAGGCATGGGATTGAGGGTGATTTAGCGGTTTGGATCAGAAATTGGCTAGCTGTAAGAAGACAGAGGGTGGTGGTTGATGGGAAATGTTCATCCTGGAGTTCAGTTACTAGTGGTGTACCTCAAGGATCTGTTTTGGGGCCACTGCTGTTTGTCATTTTTATAAATGACCTGGATGAGGGC
>NC_063338.1:3164915-3191305 GCF_021869965.1 Rhincodon typus
GACCCTTCTTCAGAAAGAAGGGTCCCAACCCAAAACATCAACTTTCCTGCTGTTCTGATGCTTCCTGGCCTGCTGTGTTCCTCCAGATCCACACTGTGTTATTTCTATATATAAAACAAAGGATACTAATCTAAAGGTTGTGCAGAAGCTGAGAGATCTGTGTACAAATGAACTTAGGTTAATAAAGGTGGCAATTCAGGTAGACAGATTAATAAAGCACACAGTATTTTAGGCATCATTAATAGTGGCATTGAGTACAAGAATAGAGAAATTATGATGAATTAATATAAGACACTGGTTAGTCCCAGCTCAATATTGTTCTGGGCGCCACACTGTAGGAAGGATATGAATAAATTCATGAGAGTATAGAAGGGATGAGACACTTGAGTTATGATTATCGATCAGAAAAGAAATTTAAAAGGAGATTTAATAGAAGTTTTCACAGTCATGAGAGGTTTGGACTTAGAAGACGGGAAGAAACTATTTCTGCTCAGAAGCAGATCAAGAGCCAGAGGCCACAGTTTTGAGGAGCTCTGCAAAAGAAACAAATGCAAGGGCTATTTTTTCAACAAACAGAGAACTAAGAAAATAGGAGCAGGAGAAGGCCATTAGGTCCTTCAGGCCAGCTCTGCCATTCAATATGATCATGGCTGATCATCCAACTCAATACCCTGTTCCCACTTTATCCCCCACTTAAGGTCATTTAGTCCCCTCCTACACTCCTTGATTTCCTACCCCCCCTTCTACTCCCTCATGCCTTGATCCCCCCCTTGCATCTCGATCCTCCTCCATTTGTCTTTCTAACCCCTTCTCCCTCCTGATTGCCCTCTCTACCCTCTCACCGTCCCCCTCAAGCCCCTTCTCTACCACCTCCTCTTGAGCATAAATCACCCTCACTAAATCCTCCCCTTGATGCCCGCATACCCATTGATCCTCCCAAACCCTTCAATCATTGTCTCTAAACCCCTGATCCACCTCTTTTAGCCCCTCCACCTCAATCACCCTTTACCCCTCCCTTTCAATCCCCCTGCCCACTGCTCTTGCCCTTTGATCCCCTCTCTATCCACCCCCTAGATCCTCCTCTCTATGGTCCTCCACTACCCCTCAATCACCATGTCTAACCGTCTCAGTTCCAGTTTCTAAGCCCTCCCTGACCCTCGATCCTCTCTTTGGACCCCCAAACACCCTCTCTACACTCCGTCCAGTCTCTCAATCACCACTCCACAGTCTCTCAGCCCCTCAATCACCATCTCTTCAGTCTCTCAGCCCCTGGATCACCACCTCTACAGTCACCCTGCCACTGATCATCACCTCAACACTCTCAATCCCCAGGTCACCACCTCCACAATCTCTCATCCCTCGATCACCATCTCCACAGTCTTTCAGCCCCTTGACCACCACCTCCCCAGTCATCCAATTCCTCGATCACCGTCTCCACAGTCTTTTAGCCTCTCGATCACCACTTCCCCAGTCACCCCGCCATCTCCACTGTCTCAGACCCTAGATCACCACCTCCATAGTCTCTCAGTCCCTCAATCTCCCTTTCCAGTTCCTGGATTTCCCTTTGTAGACCCCCTCGATCTCCCACTCTACAGCGTCTGCAGCTCTGATGAATAGTTATGTGGACTCGAAACGTTAGCTTGCTCTCTTTCCATGTATGCTGCCTGACTCGCTGTGATCTCCAACATTTGTTGTTTTCAGCACAGGTCCCAGCATTGATTCTTTCCAATCCTGTCTACCAGCCCCACCCAAATCGCAGTCCATTGGCCAGCCCTGAAGCTCCGTTCCTCCAGCTGATTGGTTGCCCGTTGCCATACCTACTAGTCGCTGTTTGGTGTGAACCAGTTAATGACGCCCCGCCCCCGCGCGACTGATCGTTCGAGTCGCAGGCGGCGTAGGGCTCCGCCCACCTAACGCTCATTGGTCGCTTGGGGGCAACGCTTGCCTCCGATTGGCCCCTGTATCTGGGTCCATGGTCAGCTGAGCTGATCTAGTCTGGTCGAGAAGAATGGAGCCTGCAGCCGGGTGAGAGTGTATATGACGTTGAATAGATCATATAGAATGGAGACTGTATTATATCGAATATAGAAAGAAAAGTCACGTGCAGAACGTATCATTAGAGATAATAAATCATATAACGTATCATTATAGAGAATGTATAGTTTAGAATATATCTTAAGGACTATCGTATACTATATATTGAATATATCAGAACATAGCAGATACTGAATATCGTATGGAGAATATCATAAAGAGAGGGGCTACCAAAGAGAGAAGTAGAGAGGCTTGTATCGAGCAGATAAGATATTTATGTGGCTAGTTATATTTAGAGATTATATTCGAAAGAGGGCAATATATGTAGAGCGTAATATAGAGGGATTCTATATACAGGAAGGTTTTATAGGGTGATATAGAAGATTTTCTTACACACGTGAGTTATATATTTAGAGGAGGCATGGTATATGAATGGTTTTATAGGTTGTTTATGTGTGTATATCAAATTATGTAGGCAATAGAGGACAGCGCAGAATTAAGTACAGACTGAAGCATCCTGTGATCTGTAAATTAAGCTACCTCTACAGTGGCCCTATCAAACACTCCCAAGACAGTCCCTTTGTGTTTGTTGCGGCACATTGGCTCAGTGGTTAGCACTGCTGCCTCACAGCGCCAGGGACCTGGGTTCGATTCCACTCTCAGGCAATTGTCTGTGTGGAGTTTGTACATTCTTCCCGTGTCTGCATGCGTTTCCTCCGGGTGCGCTGGTTTCCTCCCACAGTCCAAAGATGTGCAGGCTAGGTGGATTGGCAATGCTAAATTCCCCACAGTGTTCAGGGATTTGTAGATTAGGGGGATGGGCCTGGGCCTGGGTGGGATGCTCTGAAAGTCGGTGTGGACTTGTTGGGCCGGAGAGCCTGTTTCCACACTGCAGGGATTCTATGAATCTATGAACTCTCTCTGTAAGAGTTTTCATTGTCCTCGAGGATGATAGCACAATTGTAAAAAGTGTGAATACAGACTAACTAGATTCCACTTCCTAACCCTACAAGGCTCTCAAGGGAGCTTTTGCAGTCTGATTCTGAAATAAGCCAGTTTAGCACAGTCTGTGATGGAATCTAGGACATTCCTTAGCCTTCGGCCTCTCAATATGTCAGCTGACTCAACCATTGGAAAATTGTCAAACATAGTTAGTTTCAAAAACCTCTTGCTTTTGGAGAAGTGGGACATCTCCAAGGCAATAGAAGGTTTTGTTTGTCCACACATCCACACTTTCCTAATGTGTGCATGAGTTTCTTTCCAACAATGTGTAGCTGGCGCTGAGGATTTAGACAAAGTCAAGTAAAAATACACGTTACAGTCAGTGATTTCTTGTCTATGGCAGGGTGAATGTTGGGCTTGTGTCAGCTCTATATATAGGATGTATTTCTCCTGTTCACAGGTGTTTGCGGAGAAGAGGTGGCCCATATAAAACTGAACCAGTTACAGATTTGATGCACTGGAGGCTGTCTAATGTTGAGGGCAGACAGACTTGGAGGTATATCGACTACAGAGAAACAGAAGACAGGCAACAGACAATGCTGGAGCTACATTCACTGGGGCTTGACACTGTATGTATCTATATCATTAAGACTTTCAATGTGACTCTGTCTTCAAACCAATATGGACAGCCATCATGTACAGTCCATTATTTTATTTACAAACGAGGCACTGAAAGAGCAAAGTCTAGATTCACATTTGAAGTAAAATCTCATTGCTGTATCTTTCATCTTCTGAAATGGTAGGCTTGACTGAATGATACAGAATAGGAGACCACCATGTGTGCCTGTACAATCCTTTTAATTCCTTTCTTTGTCGCTCTGTAGATGTATCTCCTTCAGCTACATGTCCAATTTTTTTTTCAATGCTGCAGTTGAACCTGTATCCCTGATACTTTCAGGAAGTGAATTCAGCCCACAGCAACTCCATGGATTAATAAAGTTCTGTTGTGCCACTTCTGTTCCTCCTGCCGATCAGTTTAAATCGGTATCCTTTGCTGACCGACACTTCTGCCACTGAAGCCAGTTTCCCTTTATTTCCAGATATCAAAATTGTTCATGATTTTTCTGAGTACCGCGATCAAATATCCTGACTTTCTTAGATAACACAGTGTGGAGCTGGAGCTTTCCTGCTCCTGTGATGCTGCCTGGCCTGCTGTGTTCCTCCAGCTCCACGCTGTGTTATCTCTGACTCCAACATCGGTAGTTCTTACTGTCTCTCCTGACTTTCTTAGTTTTGTAAGCACATCCTGTAGTCTCTCCATTTAGCTTTGACCCCGATCCCTGATAATGTTAGAGAAAATCCACTTTGAAACTTTTCAAAGACAATGAAATCATTCTAAAATCACTGCCCAGACGTTGTTGAAACACCATTTTATCATCAACAAAGGAATCCCTTTACTTGACACCTTGCTGTGGCCCACCTTGTACTGTCATTTGCCTGATGGTGCCATGGATGTGATGTCGACTGCACTCCCCCAAGATGTCAACACCCTCACTAGTAGTCAATTTAATTTTATACGTTTTCAATTACCGTGAATGCTTAAACCATTATTCTTTTGGTGTGTTGAGATGAGTGTTGGTAGCTCCCTGTTGCTCTGCAATCTCCAGGAAGTAAATATTAATTGCCAGGGCACCGTATGCCTGTGAGTAACCTGAAAGGCAAACCGTAGCATTCAAAAACACTGTTTCACTTGCCTCAACAACTTTTTGAACAGCCAGATGTCATCATCCAATCAAATAGCAGGTCAGGATGTACATTCAGTTTGGGTGGAGATGAGGAACAGTAGGGGAGCAAAATCACTCGTGGCAGTGTTTTCGGGCACCCGGACAGTAGCCAAAATGTGGGATGGAGTATTCAAAAAGAAATGTTGGATGCTTGTGATAAAGGGATGACAATGAATGTAAGTGATTTTAATCTTCGTATACACTGGAAAAATCAGATTGGTAATGATAGACTGAATTAGGAGTTCATAGAAAACTTTCAGGAGAGTTTTTTAGAGCAACCATATCAGAACCAAACTCAGTGTAGTTTATATCCCGTTTAGTATTATACATTGTGACATGACTAATTAGTGACCTCCATAAAGGCACCAGTATGGAGCAGTGATCATAGTATGATTGGATTGTGACTTGAAAGGGAGAAGAGAAGTTCTAAGACTGGTATTTTAATTTTGAATAAGGCAACTCTGTGGGCATGGAAACTGAGCTAGTTGAAGTGAACTGGGATTTTAGGCTAGGACATAAATCAATAGAGAAGTAGTGGGAGACATTTAAAGAGATGTTTCAGACCAGTCAGAATAAGTAAGATTTTACACTCTCAAAAAATAGAAGGGGCAGCCCTACCATCCATGGTTGACTAAAGAAGTTGAGGCTTGCATCGATATTAAGGAAAAGCAGATAACTGCACAAAGATAGAACCAAAAATAAAGAAGGGCATAGAAGGACAGAAAGTTAGCTACAAATGTAAAAATGGATAGCGAGAGTTTTTACAGGTATTCAAAAGGAAAAGAGTAAGTTAAGTGAAACAAATATAATCACTCCATTTAAGTGGAGAGGGAGGCAGGAAACTATTAACCAGTTAACTTGCTATCACTTCTGGGGTAGGTATTAGAATCGATCATTCAGGAGGTTAATGCTCAAATCTCTGTACTCAAACACCCCTGCCCTGTCTACATTGATCTCAGGAATGGAAGTGTTTGTGTATTCACCCCTGAACACATAGTTAGAACAGGGGGACAGTGGGGTTTGAGTTTTGGTGTAATGCAGTTAAAAAAAAAAATCCAAGCATATAATGCCTTGTGTTTCAGAGTAAATTTACCAGGGATTTACCAAGAGCTGCGACACCACAAGAGGCAGTTCTGCAGGGAATGACATTTTATGCAAAGCTACAGGCTGAGGATGGACATTGGGCTGGAGACTATGGTGGACCCCTATTCCTTCTACCAGGTTAGTTGGGAATGTTCCAGAAATGGACCATGGGTACACTTGCCGTTCATCATGCTGGTTTCTGATCCCCTCCATATCAAGGGAAAAACTTCCAGAACAAACACCCCTGCAAACCCCACACCACCAGTAAAGAAGGACCAACAACACACTGGAGAATGGAGATATTGGGATATGATGTGTAGTGCGGGTGTTAGGGCTTGAGTTTTGAGCCATTATTTCAACTGCTTTTTTTCTTTGTATCTCTCTACATTACACCCCGTAAATCGATGGGAAAAATAAGGAAGGGTAACGTTATCTATTTTCTTGAGGCTTTCTCCCTGGTCTAGGGAAATCCCTTGCATACTTTCTAATGGTCCTTCTGACTTTAGGAAATGCTGACCTCAAATAATTGTGGAGCTGTCCGTCTTAATCCCAAAAAGATGTATTCAGTTTTGGGTTGAATATAATCTACCCTAATGTGAAAACAAAAATGAATTTTAAATAAGAATATCTTTGTTAATGATTCGTATCTTTTAGGGCTACTGATTACATGTCATGTAGCAAAGATATCATTGTCAGAGGCTCAGAGGAAGGAGATGATTCGATACCTGCGCTCAGTACAGCTTCCAGATGGCGGATGGGGACTGTAAGTATTAATAAATTTGTAACAAAACAAAACACGGAATGGAGAAATGGAGTTTGTTCTGATGTTAACCGGTCTTTCCTTCGGTATCTTGGGATGAATTCTAGTCTAAACTAGAAGATGATGGGAATCTGGAGCTCACTGCCTATAAGGGTGCTAAAGAAACCCTTATGACATTGAAGAACTAATTAGATGTGAACATGTGAAACCATACAAGGCAATGGGTCAAGTGCTGGAAAATGAGATTAGAATAGTTAGGTGATTGTTTTTGACCGGCGCAAACATGATGGCCAATCTTTTTCTGCGCCTTAGAGCTCTATAAATCTAATAGATGCTGAGGCTCGAAGGTTGACTGCTGTTAAAATTCACTGATGACTTGAATTGCTGTGGTTTTCAAACAATGTATAATAGTCTATGGTTACAATTCTGGCCGGAAGTCATTATTTCCAGCAAGCTACCCTCCCCATGCCCTGACAAGTGATCCTGTAGAAAGGAATTATCATTGTACCTTCAAAGGGACTAATCACCAGATTACTCCCACAGCCACATAGTAGTAAATATAGGGATAGAAAAGTAGACCAAATGAATGTGTGGCTGGAAAGAGAGTGCAGGAGGGAAGCTTTCAATTCCCGAGGCACTAGGATTATTTCTGAGGGAGGTGGGAAATGTACAAGTTGGATAGGTTACATTTGAACAGAATGGTACCAAGATCCTTACGGGAGGGATTCTATTACTGTTGGGCCAGATTTAAAGTAGGTTGACAGCAGTGCTGCCTCTATTTTTTTTCCCAGTGCCTGAACCTTTAAGGTCTTTGTACAGCAGTGACTTCCGAAACCAGCAAGGAGATGGTATCCTGACAAGTAGTTCAGAGGGGAGAGACCTGTGATTGAATTAGAAATTAAAACTCTAGTGAATTACTCTGGATGGCAGAGGAAATACAAACTAGGTAAGGAAGAAGTGAGTTTAGCAAGGCTAAATGGGACATATTTTAATGCAAGGAGCGTGGTTGAATCAGGCGATGTTATTGCAGCTGAAGAGTACAGTTACGACATTCACTTTTAAAATACTTACATGAATCGACTAATAGAGATGGCTGGGCAGGTGATGTGTTGCAGCTATTGTATGTGGGAGCTGGCGGAAGCTCAGACTGCAGGGAGGTTGAGTGAACTGACCACAGCCATTGTTGTCCAGAACGCCATTCAAGTAAGGGGAGGAAAGAGAAATAGAGTAATAATAGGGTCTAGCATACATAGGTGAATAGATACTGTTCAGTGCAGGAAAGACAGACAGTCCAGAATGCTGAATTGTTTACCTGGTTTCATCTCTCCTGATCTGCAGAGGAACTTGGAGCGGGATGGGAAGATCCAGTCGTCATTGTCCACAACAACTGGTATCAACAACATATGCAGGACTAGGAAAGAGACTGTGCTGAGGGATTACAAACAGCTCAGGGTACATTAAAAGCAGAACCACAAAGTTAATATTCTCCAGGTTACTAGCTGAGCAATGTAAAGATAGGTGTAGGGTAAATGGTGTAGGGCAGAAAACTCATAGCTCAAAGATTGGTAAGAGAGAAATGAGTTCTGATTCAAGACACCAGTACTGAGGAAAGCGAGAGCTGGTTTGTTGGGATAGGGTTCACGTGAATCATACTGGGACCAGTGTCCCGGTGAATTGTATAAGTAGGATTGAAGATTGGCTTTAAACTGTTTAGTGATGGAGATAGGATTTAGTTGAGGGGAAAATTAAAAAAATAAAAATATACTAGAGAGCAGAGGTACAGGATAGTGCAGAAACACACAATAATTAAAGTGTATCAGGAAGGGGTAGACAATACATATGCAGAAGAGTGCAGGAGAAAGTAGAAAAAGAATGATCAGTAATTGTAAAAAGTCAAAGCTTTAGGCTCTTTATCTGAATTCACAGAGCATTGTGAGATAGATGAGTTGATGGCGTGAACAGAAATAAATTAATACAACTTGATAGCTATTAAAGAGATCTGCTTACAGAGTGACCAGGACTGGGAACTCAATATTCAAGGGCATTCAATGTTTCAGAAGAATAGGTAAAAGGGAACGGGAGGTGGGGCAGCTTTGCTAATAAGGAAAGTTATCATTGCACTGGCAGTAGTGATCTAGGTGCCCACAAAATGTTACTTCACAAGAAAGGAGCTCACAGTATTTCAAAAGAACATAAATAGGAGCAGAAGTAGGCCATTCAGCATCTTGTGTTGCCTCACTGTTCTATAACAGCATGGCTGATCTGCCCAAGCTTCAATTCCAGTTTTATGCCAGCTCCTCACAGCTATTAACTTCTCTTTTCCAAAAATCTGTCTACCTCCTCTTTAAATACATCCAGTGATCTGTACAGGGTGTTGGTGAGGCCACACCTGCGGTACTGTTTACAGTTTTGCTCCCTGTATTTAACAAAGGATACGTCACCATCGAAGGCAGTTCAAAAGAGATTCACTAGGCTGTTTCTGGGGATGAAGGACTTGACTTATTCAGAACAGTTGAACAGGTTGGGCCTTTATTCATTGGAGTTTAGAAGAAACATACAAGATTCTGAGGGGACACATAAACAGAAATTGCTAGAAAAACTCAGCAGGTCTGGCAGCATCTGTGGAGAGAAATCAGAGTTAACGTTTCGGTTCGAGCGACGCTTCCTCAGAATATTCTGGGAGGTCTTGACAGGGCAGATGTTGAGAAGATGTTTCCACTTGTGGGGAGTCTCGAACTAGGAGGCCGAATGAAGGGACACTCATTTAAAATTGTGAAGGAATTTTTTTTAATCTTGGGGCTAATGAATGTCTCTGGAATTCTCTATCCCAGAGAGATGCAGAGGAAGGATCACTGAAAATATTTAAAGAGACGGTAAATAGATTTTTGAAATCTCAGGAATTGATGGCTGTGCTGATCTGGCACAAAAGAATAAGTGAGGCCTGGGACAGACCAGCCATGATCTTGATGAATGGTGGAGCAGGCTTGAAGTGCTAAATGGCCTGTTCATGCTTAAATTTCATAGGCTGTTTCTGTGGAATAAAACAGATGAGTTGAAAGCACAGATAGGCACATGGGTGTAATATTGTAGCTATGACTGAGACTTGGCCGAAAGATGGGCAGGATTGGCAGCTCAATGTTCCTGGTTATAAGGTATTCAGTCAAAATAGAGTAGGTTAGAAGTTGGTAGAGGTCATAATATTGATCAAAGTATTTTATAGCAGTGAGGAGGGATGATATCTTGTAAGCATCATTAAATGAGACTATTTGGGTAGAAATATACAGACACTAAAAAAGCAGACAGGCTCTTGAGTGTGTACCCTCGGCCCCAAACATTCAGGGAGAGAGAGCTGATCAAATATAAAACTGAATTTCAGAGAAATGTAAGAATAATAAGCCAGTAATAATAGGGAATTTTAACTACCAAATATTAACTGGAATAGCTTGTGCCCAAAGTACGGAGAGAACAAAATTCTTAAATGGCATCCCAGAAATCCTTTTCAGCTGGTACGCAGAAAGCCCAACAACGGAGGGGAAGTTTCTGGACCTAATATGCAGAACTGAGATCGGCCAGGTGGCCGGCATATCAGGAAGGGTACATTTTGGAGATAGTGATAGTAACTCAGTTAACTTTAGGATACTTACAGAAAAAGGTAAGGACAGGCTGAGTAAAAAGGTTCCAAACTGGGGAAAGGCTAACTTTACTAAGATAGGATACAGTTTGCCCCAAGTGGACTTGGTGTAGCTAATGTGTCTTAGCAGTGGGAGGTATTCAAAGAGGAAAACATCTTCTGTAAAGACAAGAAGTGGGACCAAAATTGGAGAACTCTATTTCAAGTGACAGAAAGACCAAAAAAAGGAAGCAATGGCAGACGCAGAGGGCTCAGTACAGCAGAATCCCTTAAAGGAGTGTAAAGAGTGCAAGGGGATAACTTAAAAAGGAAATTTAGGGAAATTGAAAGACTGCATGAGAAAACATTTGTGGGTCGAATAAAGGAAAACCCAAAGGGATTTTTTAAATTTATAAAGAGCGAGAGAATAATAAGGGAAAGAACAGAACCTATTGGGGACCGTTGAGGTAGTCTATGGATCATGAAGACATGGGATCCGACCTTAATGAATACTTTACATTGGTCTTTACGGTGGAAAAGGATTACGCAGGTACAGATGTCAGGATGGAGGACTGTGACATGCTCAAAGAAATTAAAACAGTGAGGAGGTACTAGTGGGGTTAGCAACTTTAAAGGTGCTTAACTATGCAGGCCCAGATAAGATGTAAGGAGGCAACGGAAGAGATATCATGGATTCTAGGTATCAGCTTACTGTTTTGACAGCAGTCTCAAGGTTGCGAATTGAACATCTCAGCAGCACAAGTTATGGAATTTAATTTGACAACTCTGCTTCTTCATGAGATGGCTTCTAATTGAAAATGAACATAAAAGCTGTTTGTCCTAAAAACTCGGATAACAAGCTGTAGAGCCGGATGAACACAGCAGGCCAAGCAGCATCAAAGGAGCAGGAAAGCTGACATTTCGGGCCTAGACCCTTCTTCAGAAATAGGGGAGGGGAAGGGGATTCTGAAATACATAGGGAGAGGAGGGGAGGCGGATAGAAGATGGATAAAGGAGAAGATAGATGGAGAGGGGACAGACAGGTCAAAGAGGCGGGGTGGAGCCAGTAAAGGTGAGTGTAGGTGGGGAGTTAGGGAGGGGATAGGCCAGTCCAGGGAGGACGGACAGGTCAAGGGGGCGGGATGAGGCTAGTAGTTAGGAGATGGGAGTGGGGCTTGAGGTGGGAGGAGGGGATAGGTGGGAGGAAGGACAGGTTAGGGAGGTGGGGACAAGCTGGGCTGGTTTTGGGATACGGTTGGGGGAGGGGAGATTTTGAAGCTTGTGAAGTCCACATTGATACCATTGGGCTGCAGGGTTCCCAAGCGAAGTATGAGGTGTTGTTCCCGCAACCTTCAGGTGGCATCGTTGTGGCACTGCAGGAGGCCCAGAATGGACATGTCATCTGAGGAATGGGAGGGGGAGTTGAAATGGTTCACGACTGGGAGGTGCAGTTGTTTGTTGCGAATCGAGCGTAGGTGTTCCGCAAAGTGGTCCCCAAGCCTCCGCTTGGTTTCCCCGATGTAGAGAGGCCACATCTGGAACAACGGATACAGTATACCACATTAGCAGATGTGCAGGTGAACATCTGCTTGATGTAAATGGTCTCCTTGGGGCCTGGGATGGGGGTGAGAGTGGAGGTGTAGGGGCAGATGTAGCACTTCCTGCGATTCTAGGGAAAAGTGTCGGGTGTGGTGGGGCTGGAGGGGAGTGTGGAGCGGACAAGGGAGTCACGGAGGGAGTGGTCCCTCCGGAAAGCAGATAAGGATGGGGAAGGAAAAATGTCTATGGTTGTGGGGTCGGATTGCAGATGGCGGAAGTGTCGGAGGATGATGCGTTGGATCCGGAGGTTGGTGGGATGGTACGTGAGGGCGAGGGGGAGTCTGTCTTGGTTGTCATTGTGGGGAGGGGGTGTGAGGGATGAGTTGCGGGAAATGCGGGAGACACGGTCGAGGGTGTTCTCGACCACTGAGGCGGGAAGTTGCGGTCCTTGAAAAACGAGGAAATCTGAGATGTTCAGGAGTGGAATGCCTCATCCTGGGTGCAGATGCGGCGGAGGAGGAGGAATTGGGAATAGGGGATGGCATTTTTGCAGGAAGGTGGGTGGGAGGAGGTGTATTCTAGGTAGCTGTGGGTGTCGGTAGGCTTGAAATGGATATCGGCTTCCAGGTGGAGCACCTTCCTGCAAAAATGCCATCCCCTATTCCCAAATCCTTCGCCTCCGCCGCATCTGCTCCCAGGATGAGGCATTCCACTCCCGAACATCTCAGATGTCCTCATTTTTCAAGGACCGCAACTTCGCCCCCCCTCAGTGGTCGAGAACTCCCTCGACCGTGTCTCCCGCATTTCCCGCAACTCATCCCTCACACCCCCTCCCTGCAATAACAACCAAGACAGAATCCCCCTCGTCCTCACGTACCATCCCACCAACCTCCGGATCCAACGCATCATCCTCCGACACTTCCGCCATCTGCAATCCGACCCCACCACCAAAGACAATTTTCCTTCCCCATCCTTATCTGCTTTCCGGAGGGACCACTCTCTCCGTGACTCCCTTGTCCGCTCCACACTCCCCTCCAGCCCCACCACACCCGGCACTTTTCCCTGCACCCGCAGGAAGTGCTACACCTGCCCCTACACCTCCACCCTCACCCCCATCCCAGGCCCCAAGGAGACCTTTTACGTCAAGCAGATGTTCACCTGCACATCTGCTAATGTGGTATACTGTATCCGTTGTTCCAGATGTGGCCTTCTCTATATCAGGAACACCAAGCGGAGGCTTGGGGACCGCTTTGCGGAACACCTACGCTCGCTTCGCAACAAACAACTGCACCTCCCAGTCATGAACCATTTCAACTCCCCCTTCCATTCCTTATATGACATGTCCATCCTGGGCCTCCTGCAGTGCCACAACGATGCCACCTGAAGGTTGCGGGAACAACACCTCATACTTCGCTTGGGAACCCTGCAGCCCAATGGTATCAATGTGGACTTCACAAGCTTCAAAATCTCCCCTCCCCCAACCGTATCCCAAAACCAGCCCAGCTTGTCCCCACCTCCCTAACCTGTCCTTCCTCCCACCTATCCCCTCCTCCCACCTCAAGCCCCACTCCCATCTCCTAACTACTCGCCTCATCCCGCCCCCTTGACCTGTCCGTCCTCCCTGGACTGACCTATCCCCTCCCTAATTCCCCACCTACACTCACCTTTACTGGCTCCACCCCGCATCTTTGACCTGTCTGTCCCCTCTCCATCTATCTTCTCCTTTATCCATCTTCTATCCGCCTCCCCTCCTCTCCCTATGTATTTCAGAATCCCCTTCCCCTCCCCTATTTCTGAAGAAGGGTCTAGGCCCGAAACGTCAGCTTTCCTGCTCCTTTGATGCTGCTTGGCCTGCTGTGTTCATTCAGCTCTACACCTTGTTATCTCAGATTCTCCAGCATCTGCAGTTGCTACTGTCTCTGTCCTAAAAACTCATTCGTTCTTGATGTTCAGGAAAGAGAACTGGCTGCCCAACCTGGTCTGTGATCATCATGTACCTCTGGTCCCATGCTAATACAAAAGTGTAAAACTGCAGATGCTGGGAATCTGAAATAAAAGAACAGGGAATGCTATAGATACTTAGCAGGCCAGGCAGAGATTTGTCGACAGTAGTTTGATGAAGTTTCATGTATTCTGCTGGGCTGACCTGTTCTAACACCGTCCTGGGTTGTCAGGGCACCTTGGCGTGCGCAATAAATGCCATGCTGCCAAGTATACTCCAGACTTGAGCAACTCCAGCTGGGGTTACTGACTAATGCAGACTGAAGCCTTTCTGTTGTACATTGCACAAAGACTGGAGTTAATCCTAAAGGGAGATGAGCTGTTGATTCTTTGTCGTACTAATTCCATTTGAAGTTTCTGACTGTACATTGACCCTGCTTTGCAAATAGATTGCCAGTTTCTTCAAAACCTGTCACAATTTTACCAATGCTAGGATCACTGTTGGTGCTAAGAGGTTAATGATAAAGATGTTCCTTCCCTCATCTCACCTGTTGTGCACTTTCCTATCTCCTAAAGCCAAATGTTGACACATTTTGATCTGAATCCTAGGCATGTGGAGGACAAGTCAACAGTGTTTGGAACAGCGTTGAATTACGCAGCCTGTAGAATCCTTGGTGTTGGACCAGATGACCCTGACCTGGTGCGGGCGAGAAATAACCTTCATGATAAAGGTCAGGCTTCAAATAACTAATCACAGTGTGCAAGGAACTTTCTTTTTGTTGAGGGTTTGTAGCTGCCTTTGCTGAGTGGGCTACAAATGTAAGGAAGACTGCTCTGTAGCACTCAGTAAAAATAAAAACTCTTCAAACTCTTGACAGTCACTTCCCTAATTAACTTGGTGTAATAAAATAGCTTAAATCATGAATTTGAGAGAAGCAGCAGTGAATACAGGTTGGCTCCAGCAACAATGACAAACAGAAATAAAGAAGGCATGTGTCAAACTGAACATCTCAAGGTTTTCTAGAAATTGAATGTAGCTCGAAGTAGCACATTCCATGATACATCTGATTTGTCAAAAGCTGAGAGCAAACTGATGAGCTAATAACAGACAAAGAAATGATACCAACAGGAAGCAAAAAATGCCAGGAGATTAGAATGGAGTAGCTCCACACAGGAAATAGACAGACAGAGGGCGAGAAGGAGGATGGGGGAGGGAGGCTACAGGGCAGGGCCAGGCAGTGGAAGGATGAGGAAAGGGGCAGCCTAGGGGGAGGCAGAGGCGCAGCCTCCATGGAAGCTTGGGACCAGCAAGGGTGAGTCACTGGTGACAGGTTGGTATGAAGTGGTGTATCAGGGTTAGGGAGCAGTGGAAGAGGTATTGGAGCATGGAGCTAGAGTGTGGAGGAGGGTGTGGGAAAGGACTGTCCGCCTGGATGTAATGAGGGACAGTGCTATGACTGTGATGTGGAGCAACACTGTTGGTCCAGGGGGCTGCTATCTAGCCCACCTGCAGCTTGTGCATGACCATCTGATGGTGGTTTCAGCATGAACTAGCTTTTCCAAGTTAAGAATAAATAATGAGAGGCCTAAGTGAGATGTTAGTTCTGTCCACACAAGTCCATCTGAGAGTGTTGGCTGGCAGGATCCTTACAAGGCTTGGAATTTCCCTACAAGATGTCAGTTATCCTCAGAGAATGTAATTCAAGCAACGCCAGCTGGAAGAGGATCAGCTCAGCCTGCAAGGTCGCTCATGTCTCATAGAGTGACTGGACACATAAGTGAACTTTCCATTACAAATGAACAAAAAACACAACACTATTACTTCCACAATAAAAATGCCCCTAACTCCCCTCTAACAATCGGTGCATGCCATCCATGAAATGTGCCAGTACAATTCACCCTCTGACTGCAAGATTAATTATCACCAGTTAATGATGGTGAATGTATGAATAATGTGAAGTCAATGTAACATGAAGTATTTACAAGTAAAATTTCATTTGAAATACACTCTTAGCGCCTTTGTACTCTCAGGCTTTGTGTGAACAGCAATAGAGTTGGGCAGAGAAGCTGTGACTGTGATGTGGAACATCTCTGTTTGTCCAGGAGGCTGCTATCTAGCCCACCTGCAACTAGTGCATGAGCAACTGATGGTGGCTTCAGCATGGAATAGCTTTTCCAAATTGTCTCCCCTGAAAGTTGGAAGCAGTTTAAATTTTAGCTGAAACTTCGTGAGGACCAGTAGTAAGCGAGAGAATGGAATTGACATTGTCTTCCTATTCGGCTGTCAGGAGCAAACACTGTTTAAAATTCCACCCTTCCTCAGCTCATTCTTTCCATGGGCTCCGTTACCTACTCCCTGAGTCCTCCCTTCAGCTCCATCCCATCCCACCCAACTCTGAACCAACCCGGTTTCATGAATAGGAATATCTTATTTTGCCCCAGTAGAATTCCTTCTGTTTTGATTCTGCAGACATGACTGACTGATCAGTGCTCTTCAACTCCTGCTCTATCTGTCTTTCCTTTCAGTCCTTATATATGTGTCTTTCTTCAGCTCTATGCCCATTCTCAAAATCCTGTTTTTGCATCTTGCCAGTCCCAGCTGATCAGAGCACTGAGACCATCGTGGCCAAAGTAGGCCAGTTACATGCTCTCTAATTAAAACTTTGGTTTGTTTTTACTTGTCCCGTTTCTAGTTCTGTGGCATTTGACGTGATCAGCTATGCCATCCTCCTTTGCAATTCTCTTTACCATGGTACTGTTCATTTCTACCTGCCCAGACACAGCCAGTATTTCCCTGGGATTGTCCTGCACCTTTTCTTTTCACTCACCTACATGCCAGTCCTCAAGTGATGGTCCACAAGTATAAAGTGAGACTTAGTTTTGATCAACATCCACTCCATTTTTGGGTTCTTGAGTTTTCTATTAACAATTATCGAGTCCAGCATTAAAATTGTGGTGCTGAGCCTCACTGGTGACCTTGTTGTGGATGCTGTTTACACCTTTCCTGGGTTCAGGTCTACTCGCAGACTAGGTTATGTGTGAGCTAAAGTTTCCTTCAGAATATCATCAAGAACCAAAACAGCTTGCACCTGTCTCTTTACCAGTGTTCTCCATCTGTTTTTTCAAGCTAAGTTACTCTGAACAAAACTTCTCCAACCTATTTTGGAGCAAAATTGAATTTCAAACTCTGCATCCTATCCAACACCTAACCTGCTTAGTTTTTCTTCTATGTTAACAGTGGACTCTGCAACATGTTTCCTCCTGCTGAAATCCTTATTCATGCTTTAATCCCTTTCACATTCACTTTCTCCATTAATTTATTGCCCCCTTATTCTTGCTGTTCATAAAATGAAACCTGCATAAATCTCAGAGAGGAGGAACTGCCGATGCTGGAGTCTGAGATAACAAGGTGTAGAGCTGGATGAACACAGCAGGCCAGGCAGCATCAGAGGAGCAGGAAAGCTAACGTTTCGGAACCCGAAACGTCAGCTTTCCTGCTCCTCTGGTGCTGCCTGACCTGCATAAATCTGTAGTGTGTGAAATGCTTTGTAATCATACCTACGAATGTTTAGTAAAGACAAGTAATCATCTATAATGGATTTCAGGTGGTGCTGTCGGAATCCCATCCTGGGGTAAATTCTGGTTGGCAATTCTTAATGTCTACAGCTGGGAAGGAATGAACACCTTGTTTCCAGAGATGTGGTGAGTCCTGATCAGCAACTGAACTGCTCAACGGTTCTGAGAACTCTCATTAGTTCTGAGGAAGGATCACTCAACCAGAAACATTTCTGTCTACAGATGCTGCCAGACCTGCTGAGCTTTTCCAGAAATTTCTGTTTTTGTCTCTGATTTACAGCATCCACAGTTCTTTCAGTTTTTATGTGCATAATGGTTCATGTTTTTGCAGCCACTTTGAGAACAGCAGAAAAATGCAGTGAGAAAAAAAGCAAAATGAGGCAATCTCAGCCTTAGCATGAAACAAAATTGAGTGAAAGCAAGAAAGGGTTTCTAGTTCCTTCATAAGTATATGACATCTCTAAAAAGGGAGGATGTGATGTTCAATTAGGTTATGTGCAACGAAGCAGGGTAGACAAGTTAGAAGATCACTTGAAAATAATGAACTGTCTCAAATTAAAATTGATAATCATAGATATTCTTGAGATAAAAGCACAAACTGCTGCATAACTCAGCAAATCTGGCAGCATCAATGGAGAGAGGAACAGAGTTAATGTTTCAGGACTGCTATGACCTTTTCAGAACTGAAAAGAGCTGGAAAATGATTTTTTAAAATGCTGATAATGGAGGAGGAGCAGGTGGAACAGATGGTGAGGGCGCCCAAAACAAAAGTCAAAGGTAGTGTTAATGGTGGTAAAGGAAAGATAGCGATGTAAATGGGTGTAAATGTTAGGTGTGAAAAGGAGAAAATGGGTCCAGTTTGCTGAGGGCAAAAAAGTACAAAGAAGTTATGAGTTGGTAGTGGGGGGAAATTGTGTAATGAAAATGGAGAACAGAAGTCATGTTCTGAAAATGTGGAACTTCATATTGAGTGCAAAATGCTGTAAAGTGCCCAAGCAGAAAATAAATTCCTTGGGATTGTTTTGAGCTGTGTTGAAACATTACAGCAGTCCCAGGACAGAAATGTTTGCATGGGAGCAAGATGATTTATTAAAACAGCAAACACCTGGAAGATTGAGATCATTCTTGCAGATAGAGAGGAGGTGTTCCATAAAGTGGTTACCCAGTCTGTGCTTGGTCTCTCCACTAAATCAGAAGACATTGCAAACAGTGAATGCAGTAGAGCAGATTGAGTGAAGTGCGGGTAAATTACTGCTTCACCTGGAAAGTGTGTGTGGGCCTTGGGTAGTAAGGAAGGAGGAAATCTTGCATCTTCTGCAATTACTTGGAAAGAGGCCATGGTTTGTGTGAAGAAGTGTTAGAAGTGATGGAATGGACCAGGGTATTATGGAGGGATCAGTCCCTGTAGAATGCTAACAGTGGAGGGGAGAGTGTTTGGTGGTGGTGGTATCCTGCTGAGGGTGGCAGAAATTGCAGAAGATAATCCCTTGATTGCAGAGATTTGTGAGGTGAGAAATGAGGGAAAGGGGAACCCTATCGACGTTCTCGGAAGGAGGGGAAACATGACAGATGAATCGGGCACAGTTGAAGGCTGTCGGTGGGGAGGAATCCTCAGTTGAGGCAAAAGGCATATCAGAGGCAGCCTGGTGACAGGTGGCATTTTTGGAACAAATGTGTCAAAAATGGAAGAATGGGAGGATGAAATGGAATCCTTTTAGGAAGCAGTATATGAGGAAGTGTAGTGAAGGAGCCACAGGTTTCTGATTGATATTGGTGGACAGCCTATTCTCGGAAATCGAAAAGTGCAGTCAAGAAAGGGAAGGAAGGAGTCAGTGATGGACCAGATGAATGTGAGAGAAGGATTTTCCAGCATTCGCCATATGTTGCTTTTATTTGATAGTGTGGAATCGGACTATGAATTTAATTTCTCAAGGGCAGTTGAGGGCGGGCATTAAATGTTGGACCGGCCATTCATGCCCACGCCCCATGAACAAATTTTTTTTAACAATTCAGTGATCCAACAGAAGAACCAGTTCAGACTGATTTATTGGAAAAGAGATCAAATCAAAGAGTCAAGTGGCAATGGGTGATTATTCACAGTTTAATTCTGACTAGATGTGAAGAGGGTGTGTCAACATCCTGGAGTTCTATAAAAAGCGACGTTTGAGCAAATCTTGGTTTGAAAAGACATGTTCTAACTATGGGCAAAATGGTAGAAAAGAAAACTCGGACCCAAAAATTTTTTTTTTTTAAAAACTGCCTCAAAATCCACCTTTGACCAGATTTTCTAGCCTTGTTGATGTGTCTGTGCCTAGTTCTGTTTTCATTGTGTCTATTTTTGAATCAGTAGAGATAGGTGTAGATGTAGGCCATTCAGCCCCTCAGACTTTCACAACCATTCAATAAGACCATGGCTGATCTGACTGTGGGCCTTTTTAGGCTGTAATTAGTGGGATATTGCAAGGATCAGTACTTAGGCCCTAATACATAATCAATAACTTGGAGGTAGGTGGCACAGTGGCTCAGTGGTTAGCACTGCTGCCTCACAGTGCTAGGGACCCAAGTTCAATTCCAGACTTGGGTGACAGTCTGTGTGAGTTTGCAAGTTCTCCCTGTGTCTGTGTGGGTTTCTGTCGGAAGCTCTGGATTCTCCCCCAGTCCAAAAATGTATGGGTTAGGTGGATTGGCCATTCTGAATTGCCCATAGCCTCTAGGGATGTGCAGATTAAGTGTGTTAGCCATGGTAAATGCGGGGTTACGGAGATAGAGTAGGAGGCTGGGTCTGGACAAATGCTGTTCGGGGGGTCGGTGAGACTTGATGGGCCAAATGGCTTCTTTCTGCACTGTAGAGGTTCTATGTTTTTGTGACTACATATAGCACCTCCAAATTTGCAGATGATATAAAACTTAAGTGGGAATGTTTGTTGTGAGGATGACGTAAAATGTTTTCGGGGACGGACTTAGTAAATGGGACACAACATAGCAGATGGAATATAATGTGGAAAAATGTGAGGTTATTCACTTTAATAGGACGAACAGATGTGTAGAGTGCTTATACGGTAAGAGGTCAACAAGTGTAGACGTGGAAAGGGATCTTGTTATCCTTGTCAATAAGTCACTGAAAACTATCACGCAGGTGTGGCAAGTTGTTAGGAAGGGCTAATGGAATGTTAGCCTTTATTACAAGAAGATTTGGGTACAGGAGTAGTGAAGTCTTCCTTCAATTGTATAGGAGCATGGTGAGACTGCCTGTGGATTATACTGTACAGTTTTGGTTCCTTTATCTCAAGAAAGATAATATTGCCATAAAGCGAGTGCAGCGAAGTTTCACCAGAAATGCTTAGGCTGACCTCTGAAGAGGGATTCGAAAAACTCGGTCTATATGGCAAAAGTGGAGAACTGGTTAGCAGACAGTAAACCAAGAGTAGGAATAAATGGGTCTTTTTATGAGTGGCACCCAATGACTAGTGGAGTACTGCGAGGATCAGTACTAGGACTCCAGCTGCTCACAATATATATGAATGATTTAGGTAAGGGAACTAAGTGTAATAGCTCCACATTTGCAGATGTCACAGCTGGATGGGAGAGTGAACAATGGAGAAGATGCAGAAACTTCTGTGTGATTTTGACAAGTTCAGTGAGTGGGCAAATGCATAGCAGATGAAGTATAATGTGGATAACACAGAGAGCAGTGAACCTGTGGAATTCTCTGCCACAGAAAGTGGTTAAGGCCAAAACATTGAATGTTTTCAAGAAGGTATCAAATATAGTTCTTGGGGCTAAAGGCTTCAAAGGGTATAGGAAGAAAGTGAGAATAGAGTGCTGAGATGGATGCTCAGCCATAATGTTTAATAGTGGGTAAGCTTGAAGTGCTGAATGGTCTACTCCTGTTCCTATTTTTTGTGTTTCCATGTTTCTGTGAATGAGGGGTGATCTCTTTTGAATTTAAAAAATAGTTAAAGTGATAGACAGGCTGGATACTGTTGAAATTTTTCATATGATTAAGGTGTCTCAAATCAGGGGTCATTATTTGAAAATAAGAGGGATAGTATTTTAACTGAGATGAGAAGAATTTTTTTTACTCTGAGGCTTGCAAGCCTCAAATTCTCTATCACAAAGGGGCACGGAGGCTGAGTCTTTGAGTATGTTTAATGTAGAGATTGACACATTTTCTGATTACTAGTGGTGCACAGGCTTATGCGGATGAGGTGGGTAAAAGCATTGAAGTGTTCAAGCATGCTTGATGGGCTGAATGATACTCCTGTTCCTAAGATCTTAATTTCACTTTCCTGCCTGCCATCCCATCACCTTTGACTTCCTTGTAGATTAAAAAGAATTCTACAGACTAACGACCTTCCGAGAGCGGAAATTCCTCCTCATCTCCATCTTAAAGCATTTTGAAACTGTGGCCACGAATTCCAGATCCTCTCATAAGGGGAAATATCCTCTCAATATCTACCCTGTCAATCCCCTTCAGAATCTTGTGTTTTAATAAGATCACCTCTCTCTTCTAATTTTATTAACTTATCTATTTTGTTATAAATGCTTTCTGCATTCAGGAATCCTTAGCCCTCACCCTGTCCTATTAAGTGGGCTACTGCCTGACATCACTTTGCTGTTTATTTGTAGTCTTGATGGAGAAGTGAGATGTAGTGCTGAGATATGAGATAAAAGCTGGACAATGTTGGTCTTTCACACAGCTTTGCAAGGATTCGCTTGTTACTGAGCTTGTCTGTGTTGTAATTCTATCAGGCTCTTCCCTCGATGGGTACCAGCTCACCCTTCCACCTTATGGTGTCACTGTCGGCAGGTCTATCTCCCTATGAGTTACTGCTATGCTGTCCGCCTCACTGCACAGGAAGATGACCTAATTCTCAGCCTGCGCCAGGTAGGAATCAATCACTTAGAATGCTTGGTGTTTTGAGCCGAGTTTGTATTTTCACAGTTGGGGAACTTGTGTTGTTCAACTTCAAGCATCAGATGTGGCTGGGTCTGGTCAGGCTTTCACTGCAATGAGTAAGTATATACACTCTGAGGACTTCAGAACCTAGATTTAGTGAGCTCCATTCTATTGTTCTAGGAGGTTGTACTTTGTAGGTGGAGGGAAGGGGTTTGGTAGAGGTAAAGAGGGTGCTGAAGATGGATAGAGAGTGGTGAGGGGGTAGCATGGGGTTTGGTGTGGGGAGGTGGAGGGTGGCAGCAATTGTTGAGGGGGTGTTGGAGGGTGGAAGGGGGAGTAGTAAGTGTAATTTGTTGGGGTGGATGCAAGGGAGGTTGTGAAGAGGGTGAGCGGATGGGATGGTGGCGAACAAGAAAGAAATGGGTGTGCGGTGAATGGGAAGGGTTGCGAGTGAGAGGCGTTGGTGGGTGGGACAGGGGTGAGAGGGAACGGGGTCCCTGCCTTGTCTGAAAATGAAGATTGACAGTTAACAGTTTCTGCATCATCTCCATTGCAAACAATGGCCCAACCAATGAGCATCACCTTCTCATGCTGTGTTAATTGATGCCCCTTTTCCAAGTCTGGCTTTTTACTGCCTACTTCCTGATGAATGCAAGATGAAAAGCTTTAGGAAGGCGGACCAAGGTTGACCTGCTGGGATCCTCCAAATAATCAAGCCTCATATGAAGGGCTGTTTCAAAGTGGTAGGAAGAGGGAAGCTCTGTGCTTGTAAGCTGGTTATAGACTAGCTTACATCTAAAATTTACTTGGTCTTCACTACTGTCAACTAAGCTTAGTTTTCCAAACTTGCGTACATAGTTGTGTTCCTAAAGAGAGTAAGCATACGCTCTGTACTGGGCTATCAGGCGTTCCACTCACATGGATGTCCTTGTGTTCCCTTAACACTCCTGAGAAAATGAGCAGTCATTATCCTTATTGCCAATTCCCTGCTATCTTGAACCAGTACCTAATGTCAGAGCATGTCCTAAATCCAGAATGACAGGGATGAGGTGGGAGAGAAGCCTTGGAAGAGGAAATCTTCATCCTCAGAATTTGGTTTGTATTTTACGTTATTGTTATTGCAATGATGTTATGGTTGTGCTGTAAGTACAGCCAAAGTACTTTAAAATTTGTGTGCACCCTGTTTAAATCTGGGGCAGTAGAGGCAATATGGACAAAAACTTCTAAACTTTCTGTAGCTGGAACTGTACCCTATTAATGAGAAAATCTTGCTGATAATGATTCCTTTGTTTTATTTTAAGCATGGGTCCTGTGATTGCTGCTGTGTTGTCATTTCTCATGTAGCAGTAAAGATTGCTTTGCCTTGCCACATTCTAACTTTGATTTTGCTTCAGGAGCTCTACATTCAAGACTACAGCTCCATTGACTGGCCTGCCCAGCGAAACAATGTGGCGGCATGTGATCTGTACACCCCACACAGCCAGCTTCTCACCATTGCGTACGGTATGTAGAGGAGATTGAAAACAGTTTATCTTTTTCGAGGATGTCGATATGTAAGATAATTCTTGAAGTGAAATGGTCATTGGTAAAAATGCATTTCCTATGCCTCTGAAACTGGTGACTCCAAGACAGTTGAAGTATTCAGTTAATGCCAATTGGCTGCTCCTGATTGAAGAGTCTCCAGCTCAACCACCAACCAGTCCACGTAGATAAAGTTTTTATCTAAAAACATGATGGGTTTTTGACCTTTCTTTCAAGAGGACAGCATTACGAAGTGTTCTGACCCAGGAATAGCAAGCCAAACCAAATCAGCCTTACTATCACTGGATTATTAAGACTGTAACTTTAATAGGACACAGCTAAACAACAAAGTAATCTAATTAATACCTATGATTTGTACCCAGTCTTTGCACTCTCACTCTCACAGACAGATTGACAGACACAATTAAGGGATAAGTTAAAAATGAAGTAAAAGAATTCTAATTTGCCAGTTCATATAAACAGTTTCAGACATCATGCTCTCCTGCAAACCTTGATAATGAGATGTACGTAACTGTGTATCTAATTCATAGAATCATAGAATCCCTACAGCTTGTGGAAACAGGGCAATCGGCTCAACGAGTCCATACCACCCCTCCGAAGAACATCCCACCCAGACCCACTCCTATCCCTTTTCCCTGTAACACTGCATTTCTCATGGCTAATCCACCTAACTTACACACCCCCGGACACTGAGTAATTTAATATGGCCAATCCACCTAACCTGTACATCTTTGGACTGTGGGAAGAAACCAGAGCACCTGGTGGAAACCCACGCAAACAAGGGGAGAACACAGACAGTGCTAACCACTGAGCCACCATGCTGCCTGTTCGACTTCGAAGTTGCAGGTGAAAGCAAACAGTTTAAGTAAACTTTCAGAAGTATTTTTTTAATAGATTCTTTTCTTTTCTTTTCACAGAACAACAGTTTTCTAACTGGATAGAAAACAAGAGAGAGTAAAACACAACAGCATCCTGAAGTTCCCAAAAATCACTCTACACCCACCAAAAATAGACAGAACTGGTCTTTTTTTCAATCAATATTCTCTGTAGTTGGCTGGTTAGCATCAGTTCTCTCTTGACCAACTCAACATTCTCCAGCTACCAGCCCTGGCATGGCAACACACAGCATGATAAATCATCCACAGTATTCCTTAGATAGTAAATTTCATTATTTTCCGGGCCAGTTACCAACAGCAAAAGTCTGCATTTGTTTCTTCCTCTTTTAAGGCGGCACGGTGGCTCAGTGGTTAGCACTGCTGCCTCACAGCTCCAGGAATCCGGGTTCGATTCCACCCTCAAGCAGCTATCTCTATGGAGTTTGCACATTCTCCCATGTCTGCGTGGGTTTTCTCCCATAACCCAAGATTTGCAGTCTAGGTGGATTGGCCATGCTAAATTGCAGTGTTCAGGGATGTATAGATAAGGGAGATGGGTTTGGGTGGGATGCTCTGAGTGTCGGTGTGGACATATTGGGCTGACGGGCCTGTTTCCACACTGTAGGAATTCTAATTCTAAAAAAGATAAAATTTGCAGCAGGTCAAAGTTCAACTAAGCCTAATGTCAACTCATGATTCCACTAAAAAGAATGATAAAAATAAAGGAAAATTAGTGAAGGCCTCTAACAAGGATGGACGTTATGTCAAAGTTACAGAAAACTCTAGAAGATTCCACCCGGAACCCTGTGTTCATTCCTGGATACCACATCTCTGAAAGGACAAAATAGCCTGGGTTTTATTTTTGAGGGGAAGGAGGTTACAATGCTGTCCAATATTGAAATTCCCAAGGACGAAAGCTAGGCTAACTAGGTTAAATCATGAGAAGAGGTTGCACAGACAAGGCGACACGGTGGCACAGTGGTTAGCACTGCTGCCTCACAGCGCCAGGGACCTGGGTTCGATTCCAGCCTCGGGCGACTGTCTGTGTGGAGTTTGCACACTCTCCCCGTGTCTGCGTGGGTTTTCTCTGGGTGCTCCGGTTTCCTCCCACAGTCCAAAGATGTGCAGGTTAGGCGGATTGGCCATGCTAAATTGTTCAGGGAGGTGATGGGTCATGGGGGGATGGATCTGGGTGGGATACTCTGAGGTTCGGTGTGGACTTGTTGGGCCGAAGGGCCTGTTTCCACACTGTAGGGATTCTAATTCTAATTCTAATTCTAATTCTAATCCACAGACAAGGTTTTTATTCCTTGATTATAGAAGATTAAAGTTGATTGTTTTAGAGATTTGATGGCATGACAGAGAAACTATTTCCACTGCTGAGAATCCAGACCTTATCCAGGGTAGATCATTCGGAGGTGATATAAGAAAGCACTTTTATATGCAGAAGCTGTGGATTCATGCGGATTCTTTCCCTGAACAGCTTGTGAATGCTAGTGCAACAGGGCTTTCAAGATTGAATTATGATTTTTTTTTACATGATAGAGGAAAATTAATCAAATGTTGCTAAATGGATTTAAGATATATATAGCTTTAATTGATCAGCACAGCAAGCCAAAGGGGCTGAATGGAAAGTTCCTGTATTTCTGTTTGCCTGAGCTGCAAAGTCTGTTTGGAACAGGGCAATTGGGTCAGCTGTCCTTTCTTCAGCTGATACAGCAGGCAAAGTGAATACAAAGCTTAAAGCACTACAATGAAGATGTACAGATGTTACAGATGTACAGATGTTACAGATGTACAGATG
>NC_063338.1:3191315-3255347 GCF_021869965.1 Rhincodon typus
ACAGATGTACAGATGTTACAGATGTACAGATGTTACAGATGTACAGAGATACCTGAGGGATCATCCAGTGAAGCTATATGGGTGGAACTGAGAAATGAGAAGGGGTGATCGCTGTGATAGAATTGTCCTATAGGCCCCACAGTAGTCCAGTGAAAAATTGAAGAGCAAATATGTAGGGAGATTGCAGAAATGTAGGGTTGTAATAGTAGGGGATTTTAATTTTCCAAACATAAACTGGGACTGCCATAGTTTTAAAGGCTTGGATGGGGAGGAAATCGTTAATTGTGTCCAGGAAAACTTTCTCAATCAATATGTAGATGGCCTGACTAGAGAAGGGGCAAAACCTGACCTCCTCTTGGAAAATAAGGCAGGGCAATTAACTGAGATGTTAGTGGGGGAGCATTTTGGAAATAATGACCGTTAGATCTGGTCCATAAGTTAAACTCCTAAATTGGGACAAGGCCAATTTTGATGATATTAGATAGAAATTTTCAAGAGTTGATTGGGGGAGACTGTTCACAGTAAAGAGCCATCTGGCAAGGGGGAGTCTTTCAAAAGCGTGATAAGGAGAGTTCAGGGCCAACATGTTCCTGTTAGTGTGAAGGACAAGGTTGGCATGAGTGGGGAATACTGGATGACTAGAGATATTAAGGCTCTGGTTAAGAAAAATAAGAAAGCACATGTCAAGTATGGGCAACGCGGTTGCTCAGTGGTTAGCACTGCTGCCTCACAGCGCCAGAGACCCAGGTTCAATTCCAGTCTTTGGGCGACTATCTGTATGGAGTTTGCACATTCTCCCAGTGTCTGTGTGGGTTTCCTCCGGGTGCTCTGGTTTTCTCCCACAGACCAAAGAAGTGCAGGTAAGGTGGATTGACTGTGCGAAATTTGTCCATAATATCCAGGGATGTGCAGACTAGCCATGGGAAATGCAGGGTTACAGGGATAGCTTGGGTATGAGTAGTCAGAGGTCAGTGTCAACTTGATGGGCCGAATAGCCAGCTTCCATACTGTAGGGATTCTATGATTCTAGGTATAGATAGCTTGGATCAAGTGAATCCCTTGAGGAGTATAGGGGTGTAAGAGAGAAATCAGGAGGGAAAAAAGGGGACATGAGTTAGCTTTGGCAGTTAGGATGTTGGAGAATCTAAAGAGATTTTACAAGTGAAATAAGGACAAAAGAGTAATTACAGAGGGAATAGGGTCCCTTAAAGATCAACAAGGCTGTCTATGTGTGGAACCACATGAGATGGGTGAGATCCTAAACAAATATTTTTCATCAGTATTTACCATGGTGAAAGACATGGATGCTACAGAACTTGGGGAAATTAATAGTGATGTCTTGAAAAGCATCCACAAAACAGAAGAGGAGGTGCTGAAGATCTTAAAACGCATAAAAGTACATAAATCCCAGTTAGAGGGATGAGGGCCAAATGCTGGCAAATGGGACTAGATTAATTTAGGATATCTGGTCAGTATGGACAAGTTGGACCGAATGTCTGTTTCCGAGCTGTACATCTTTATAACTCTATGACTCTATAAGTGTATCCCAAAACACCGCAGGAAGCTAAGGAAGAAATTGCAGGGTCCCTAGCAGAGACATTTGTGTTATCAACAGCCATCGATGAGGTGCCAGAAGACTAATGTTGTGCCATTGTTTAAGAAAGGCTGCAAGGAAAAGCCCGGGAACTACAGACCGGTGGGCCTAACGTCAGTGGTGGGTAAGTTGTTGGAGTAGATTCTGAGAGGCAGGATTTGCATGCATTTGGAAAGGGCTGTTAAGGGCTAGTCAGCATGGATTTATGCGTGTGAAACCATGCCTCTCATATTTGATGACGTTTTTTTGAAGAGGTGACCAAGAACATAGATGTAGGCAGAGTGGTAGACATTGTCCACACGGACTTTAGCAAAGCCTTCAACAAGGTTATGCATGGTAGACTGGTTAGTAAGGTTGGATCACATGGGATCCAGGGAGAGTTAGCCAATTGGATACAAATTTGGCTTGACGGTAGGAGACAGAGGGTGCAGGTAGAGGGGTTGTTGTTCAGACTGGAGGCCTGTGACAAGTGGTGTGCCACAAGGCTTGGTGCTGGGCCCACTGTTGTTCGTCATTTATATAAGCAGTTTGGATGAGAATATATGATGCGTGGCTAAGTAAAGTTTGCGGATGACACCAAAATTGATGGTATAGTGGACAATGAAGAAGGATATCTAAGAGTACAATGGTATCTTGATCAACCGGGCCAGTGGGCTGAGGAGTGGCTGATGGAGTTTAATTTAGATAAATGCGAGGTGTTGCATTTTTGTAAGACAATCCAGGGCAGGACTTACACAGCTAATTTTTAGGGCCCTTAGGGAAGTGTTGTTGAACAGAAAGACCTAGGGGTGCAGGTACATAGTTGCTTGAAAGTGGTGTCAAATGTAGACAGAACGGTGAAGAAGGTGTTTAGCACATTACATTCATCTGTCAGGCATTGAGTACAGGAGTTGGAATTGGTAAGGCCACATTTTGGAGAATTGCATACAATTCTGGTCACCCTGCTGTAGGAAGGATGTTATTAAACCTGAAAGAGTGCAAAAAAGAATTACAAGGATGTTACCAAAAAGACTGGAAGGTTTGCTTTTTAAGGAGAGGCTGGATAGGCTCGGACTTTTTCCCTGGTGTGTAGGAGGCTGAGGAGTAACTTATAGACGTTTATAAAATCATGAGGGGCATAGATGAGGTCTTTTCCTCAGAACCTGAGGGACAACTTTTTAACACAGAGGGTGGTGTGTATATGGGACAAGCTGCCAAAGGAAGTAGTAGGGGCAAGTGCGATTACAACATTTGAAAGACATTTGGACAGGTACACGGATAGGAAAGGTTTCCAGGTATATGGGCCAAATGCAGGCAAATGAAATTAGTTCAGTATAGGAAACCTGGTTGACATGGACGAGTTGGGCAGAAGGGTCTACTTCCGTGTTCTATGTCTCTGTGATGCTAAGGTCTTCATTTTCCTGCAGGTATTTAGATGTTTATAGAACCCTGTTACCCCATTGCTGCGACCACATTCTGCACAGAAATGTTCACTTTGGAAGTGATGGTGATTACTCACATCAGAGCATTGAGATATATTTGCTCTGATGGTGACAGATGGGTTGCATAAAAAGGGAGGAAGTGTTTTAATTGGCAAACTCAGACCTGTTTCTCTGTACATATGATCAAGGAGTGTGAGTAGACATTCAGACCCTCAAACTTGCTATAGCATTCCCATCTACCCCCAAATAACCTTTCACCTATTACTTAACAAGAATCTGACCACCTCTTCCTTAGAAATATTCAAGGACTCTGCTTGCACTATCTTTTCAGGATGAGAGCAAGTTCCAAAGACTGTCAACCTTTTGAGAGGAATGTTTGTGCCTAATCTCTGTTTGAGATGGGTAACCCTTTATTTTTAGGCATTGGTCTCTAGTACTAGATTTTCCTATAAAACATCCACCCCGCCAAGTCCCCTAAAGATCTTGTATGTTTCAATGAAGTCACCTCTGATTCTTCTAAACTCCAGTGGATACAAGCCTAGTCTGTCCAACCTTTCCTTGTAAGACAACCCACCATTGCCAGGCATTAGTCTGGCAAACTAATACGTTTAAATTTGTCCTGAGGTAATGTAACCAATACTGCTATATGTTGCTATTTCAAAAGGCTCCATACTGTAGTCACCCTGATTGACAGCCGTCCCTTCCAAAAGGGAGGGGATAATTCTGAATGCTGCAGGACCTGTCACAGACAAAGGAGGGAGGAACGGAGTGAACCTAAGCATGAGACAATGAGGCCTTGATTGATTTACTGTTTCCCTTTTTATTGACGTTCCCCAAACCATGTATTATTGTTTCAATCATAGAAATAAACCCGCAGCAAAATCTCTTAAGACAGCGTCAAAAGTAGAGTATATGTAACAAAATTTTAAAAATGTGAGGGAATGCTTAACTATTTAATTCACAAACAAGCATGCAAGCTAGAAAGAAAGAGAAAGGGAACAAAGGGAGTTACAAATTATGACTTTCTCAAACATTTAAAATTTTGGCTATTAGTTTGAATCTTAGACTCCTAAGATAACAGTGTTGTCCAACTGGGATTCTGTCATTTTTCTGCAAGCTGGGATGTAAATGGATAGCAGTTGAAGGTGCAGCTGTATTTATTATCGTCTAAAAATTAGTTCATTTTGGCAGGCAAAGTCTGAGATTCTTTATCATCATGAGACTTTTGAGAAATACAGAGATTTGGAGAGCTGGCCTTCTCGCAGCAAGAGGCCTGGAGCTATGCTTCTCATTATTTAAAACAGCAACTAAGCTGAGAAGTCAAAACTGTGTACTTAATTCAACGAGAGCAGGTTTCAGTCATGTGACAGGATGGTTTATGCTAAGCTAATCATAGAAGTGAATTACAGTATTGTGAGGGGAAGAGGTGCTGATAGTCATCCCAGTGGCAAATTGGAATGCCATTACCATCCTGCTATCAGGCAGTTGGAATTTGTAATTTGTTTTATTCACTCATGGGACGTGGACATCACTGGCTGGGCCAGCATTTATTGCCCATCCCTAGTTGCCTTTGAGAAAGCGATGATGAGCTTCCTTCTTGAACCACTGCAATCATATGCTATAAGTAGACCCACAATGCTGCTAAGGAGAGAATTCCGCAATTGTTATCCAGTGACACTGAAGGAATGGGTTATATATTTCGAAGTCAGGATTATGTGTATTTTAAGAGGGGAACTTTCAGATGGTAGTGTTCCCTGTATCTGCTATCTTTGTCCTTCTAGATGGAAGTGGTCGTGGGTTTGGAAGGTGTGGTCTAAGGATCTTTGGTGAATTCGTCTGTCATTGTTTTCAGGGGAATCAGGACATCTCTAGGCAGTTTGTAGTCACAATAGGAAACAGGCCAAGTCTCCAAGAGTTAAATGAGGTATTAACGGACTAGCTGGTTTTGTGTTGCAGAGAGTTCTAACTAATTGTAACTGTGCAATTGTAGCTGCTACCTTAAAGCAGCATTGACCATTTTTTTAAAACGATTCAAACTGGACAAATAGTGAAGACAATATAGTTTTGCAAAAGAAGAAAATAGTATTTGATTTCTCTACAAGCCCTCTGACCAGGTAACAGGTTGGGTGGTTTGGAATCTTGAACAGGTCTATTGTGGGCAGAGGGAGGGGAGATCCTGATATGGAAAGCTTTGGGAAGGTGTGAGGAGGTATGTGATGGCATGAAGGAAGGTTGCTTAGTGACCTCTGAAGAAGTGGCTGTCTGCCAGCTGCCAGCCTCATTGGAATCTTTAAATAGTCCAACCTGCTCACTGTTCAGCTCTGTGAAACCTGACATCAGGCTAGTTGGGTGGGTTTATAATTCAAAATATATTTACCTCTCATCCAAGCCCAACCTACGCATTTTTAAGGTTATTGTTGCTCCCATCGCAGGAGCATGTCTTCTGTGATTTCGAAGGTATCTTGAATTCTGGTATTCTTTGAGTTGATTCTTTTTAATCAGACTGCCTGATATCTGACGATGGGATTTGATGTTGCATCATTGTTCGAGCTGTGTGCCAGTGTGTGCTAAATGTTTCTCCTGTGGACCTGGGTCCACATTTAATCCAATTAGATGGTATTGACTTGGGAGAGGTAAGGTGCAACAACAACAGGCCTTCACACTGCTTTCTATTTATGCTGAGGCCAAAATATATCACGTTGCCCATCGATGAATGGAAACCCATCAAACCTCTGCTTCTAAATGACTAAACAGTCATGTCTTATTGGGATGTGACTGGAATGGTTATATTTCACATTGCCTGGCTTCACACATCCTAAAACCATAACAGTTATATAATAGATTCCTGTAACTACGTTCAGCTTACATTTTGTTTTGTCAAACCCGAACGAATAGGACAAATGACACAATACTTTTTACAGTTTGATCCCTAGCTTCTCACTGAATGTCCCCACCAATGATGGCATTGTCTTGGGTCAAAGAAGCGAACAAGATTAAATCTGTAGCTGAAATGGGAGAAGCTTTGCTCTGCTCTGGTTTAATAGGGGAACGTTCCCAAGTTCCTTTTCATCCCTCCGTCCTACTGCCGTTCCCAAATATAGACGTGCTGAGTGGTCTGTTTCTTAGTGAAAGTTCCACAACATCAGGATTTGCAATAAAATGTAAATGTACCATTGCCTCATTTACAGCTTTCCTGAATATGTATGAGGATCATCACAGCACCACTCTGAGAAAGAAGGCACTCACAGAACTCTATGACCACATCGTAGCTGATGACAGATTCACAAAGTGCATTAGCATCGGACCGGTATGTGTCTGTCTCAAAGGATTTGATTATGATGTAGTGCTGGGGCTGTTAGTTTTTGTGAAGATGGTAAATTCGTTCAAGTTTGATCTGTTTCTAACTGTTTTCCTAGTTACTTTGGATAAGTATAGAAACTTAGTCCAAACTATGTATTCTGGATGTTTGTTTATCACTGTTTATTATCAGTAACTGAGTTAATGCAATTATGAAGGAGACAAACATGGAAGGAATGGGAAACTAGCTATGACAGAACTAGCTGAGAATGCCATAAATTAAGGAAATGTTAGAATAATCAAGATTCTCTTTTGACATTGGACAAAAAGATGTCATAGACGATGAGAAGAGCAGGAACAAACATCAGGATAAACTTTCTTGGCTGTAATGTTGCAGATTTAGCTCTAACAATAAAACACAAGTTTATTATGCAAAAGAAATGAAAACTCAGAATAAACCGAAGTATTTACGTATAATGCATATTTTAAAAATTTTGACACACATGAGAAAATTTCCTCCCTAAAGGCGTTGTGGGTCAGCCTACAGAATATGGATTGCAGTGGTTCAAGAAAGCAGCTCATCACCACCTCCTCCAGGGCAGCTGCGGGTGGGCAATAAATGCTGGCCAACCAAAGACGCTGATGTCGCATGAGTGAATAAAATAACTAAGGGTACTGATGAAGGGTCACTAGACCCAAAATGTTAATTCTGATTTCTTTTCACAGATGCTGCCAGACCTGCTGAGCTTTTTCAGGAATTTCTGTTTTATTTCTGATTTACAGCATCTGCATTTCTTTCGATTTTTAAAAAGAAAACACAATGCTGTTAATCCAAAAGCACTCATTTACAGTATTAACGCCTCTTCCTTGTGTCTTTAAACAACTGAGCATTCTCAGCTGCAAATAACGCCTCCAGGGTTTTAGCCAACCACTTCTTATCTGAAACTTTCAAACTATACTGACTAAACTTTATACTGACTAGCCTATTTCTTAACAGTTCTAATTTAACCCTTTTCTTCAGGAAGAACTGTTTTACACATCCAGCTTCAGCCTTCTGCAAACTGCTCCATCCAAAAAGGTTTACTTCAAGCTTTGGCTGTTCTCCAAACCAAAAAAAATGTCTAGAATCTTCCATCTGAAACCTAATACATGACAGTTTATTCTCTTAAAACTCACCCAAGGTAAACCAGATCCCAATTACTCTCCAGGAAGTCTCTCTATCTCATTCTGTGTTTTAAAAGAAGTCACCATGACCTCGGAAATATTTGCAAGTTAATCATGAAACCGCTTCGTAGACAGACCAGATCACATGGCACTAATTCAAAATTTAAGTTCTAAAACAAATAATATGAAAGTACAAATGAATCACACATCTTACATCGCAGTATATTTAGATTTTCAGAAAACTTTTGATAAGGTCCCATATGACGTTGGTAAATAAAATTTAGTGCACTTGAGAATTAGGGCAATTGACACCTAGAAAACAGGAGCAGCAGTAGGCCATTCAGCTCTTCAAATCTGCTCTACCATCCAATATTATTATGGCTAACCATCCAACTCAGTATCCTACTCCGACTTTCACCCAATACCTTTTGATCCTTTCAGCCCAAAGAACTATATCTAACTCCTTCTTGTAAACATCACAGGCTCCCTACTGTCTGGGTGAAGAAGTTTCTCCTCATCTCAGTCTTTAATGGCCTGTCATAGAGTCCTATAGTTGTACAGCCCGGGAAACAGACACCTTCAGTCCAACTGGTCCATGCTGACCAGATATTCTAAATTAATCTAGTCCCATTTGGCCCATATCACTCTAAACCTTTCCTATTCATATACCCATCCAGATTGCTTTTGAATATTGTAATTGTACCTGCCTCCACCACATTCCATACATGCACCACGCTCTGTGTGAACAAGTTGCCCCTTAGGTTCCTTTTAAATCTTTCCCCTCTTAAACCTATACCCTTTAGTTTTGGACTCCCCAACCTTGACTATTCACCCTCTCCATATCCCTCATGTTTTTATAAACCTCTATAAGGTCACCCTCAGCCTCCTACACTCCAGCAAAAATAGCCCCAGCCTATTCAGCCTGCCCCTGCAGCTCAAATCCTCCAATTCTGGCAACATCCTTCTAAATCTTTTCTAAAACCTTTCAACTTTTACAATATCTTTCCTGTGGCAGGGAGACCAGAATTGAACACAGTATTCCAAAAGTGGCCTAACCACTCACTGTCCTGTACAGCTGCAACATAACCTCCCAACTCTTATACTCAATGCACTGACCGATAAAGGCAAGCGTACCAAACGCTGCCTTCACTACCCTGTCTACCTGCAAATCCACTTTCAAGGAATTATGAACCTGCACCCAAAGGTCACTTTGGTTGGCAACACTCCGTAGGACTTTACCATTAGCTGTATAAGTCCTGCCCTGATTTGTCTTACTAAGATACAGCACCTCACATTTATCTAAATTAAAGTCTATCTGTCACTCATTGGCTCATCTGGTCATGGCTCTGTTGTACTCTGAGGTGGCCACTACACTACCAATTTTGATGTCACCTGTAAACGCCCTAACTATACCTCCTATATTCACATCCAAATCATTTATATAAATGTCAAAAAGCAGTGAACTCAGCACTGATCCTTCGACACATCGCTGGTCACAGGCCTCCAGTCCAAAAAACAACCCTCCACTACAACCCTCCTACCTTTGAGCCAATTTTGTATCCAAATGGCTGCTATCCCTGTACTCCATGTGATATAACCTTGCTAACCAGTCTCCCATGCAGAACCTTGTTGAACAGTTTACTGTCCATATAGACAACGTCCACCGCTCTGCCTTCATTGTTCCTCTTTGCTCCTTCTTCAAAAAACTCAATCAAGTTAGTGAGACAAGATTTCCCACGCACCATCCACAAATCCCTAATCAGTTCTTGCCTTTGCAAGTACATTTGAAACGTGTCCCTCAGAATCCCCTCCCAATAACTTAGTCACTACTGACGTCAGGTTTACCGGTCTATAGCTCCCTGGCCTTTACTTACCACATTTCTTAAATAATGGCACCACATTAGCCAACCTCCAGACTTCTGGCACCTCACCTGTGGCTATCGATGATACAAGTATCTCAGCAAGATGCCCAGCAATCACTGCCCTAACTTTCTACAAAGTTCTAACGTACACCTAGTCAGATCCTGGGGATTTATTCACCTTTATAAGTTTTAAGACAACCAGTACCATCTCCTCTGTAATCTGAACACTTTTCAAGAAAGATATTGCTATTTATTTCTCCAAGTTCTCTAGTTTCCATACCCTCCTCCCAGTAAATACTGAAGCAAAATACTTGTTTAATATCTCACCCAACTCCTACATTTCCACATAGGTGACCTTGTTGAGCTTTAAGGGCCCTATTCTCTCCCTAGTTATTCTTTTGTCCTTAATGTATTTATGGAATCTCTTTGGATTCTCCTTAACCCTATTTGCCAAAGCTATCTCATGTCCCCTTTTTGCTGTCCTGATTTCCCTCTTGAATATCCTCCTACTACCCTTATACCGTTCTAGGGATTCACTGAATCCTGGCTATCTATACCTGACACACACCTCCTCCTTTTTCTCGACCGGAGATTCAATTTCTGTAGTCATCCAGCATTCCCTAAATCTACCAGCCTTGGCCTTCACTCTAGCAGGAGCATGTTGTCTCTAGACTCTTATCATCTCATTTTTGAAGGTCTCCCACTTTCCAACCGTCCCTTTACCTGTGAATAGTCGCCCCCAGTCAACTTTTGAAAATTCTTGCCTAATACTGTCAAACAACTTTCAAAAGTTGATTGGAGTGGTTATTCAGGAGGCGTGTATCTTGAAATTGTCACTCCTAGTTCTGGACTCCTTGGTTATCAAGAACTTCTTTCCTGTTTTTACTTGATCTAGTCTTGTAGAATATAGAAACATAGAAACATAGAAGATAGGAGCAGGAGGAGACCATTCAGCCTTTGAGCCTGCTCGGCCATTCTTCGCTATCATGGCTGATCGTCCAAGTCAATAGCCTAATCCTGCTTTCTCCCCATAACCTTTGATCCCATTTGCCCCAAGTGCTATATCTAGTCTGCTCTTGAATACATTCAATATTTCTACTTCCTGTGGTAATGAATTCCACTGGCTCACCACTCTTTGAGTGAAGAAATGTCTCCTCATCTCCATCCTAAATTGTCTACCCCAAATCTTCATACTGTGACCCCTGGTTCTGGACACACCCACCATCGGGAACATCCTCCCTGCATCTACCTGTCCAGTCCTGTTAGAATTTTATGTCTCTTTGAGATTCCCCCTCATTTATCGGAACTGTAGCGAAAACAATTCCAACCTAGTCAATCTTTCCTGATACGTAAGACCCACCATCCCTGGAATCAGCCTGGTAAACCCTCACTGCACACCCTTGAAAGCAAGAGCATCCTTCCTTAGACAAAGAGACCAAATTGCACACAATATTCCAGGTGTGGTCTCACCAAGGCCCTGTACAACTGCAACAACACATCCCTGCTCCTTAACTCTCAACCTCTCGCAATGAAGGCCAACATACCATTTGCCGACTTTACCACCTGCTGCACCTGCATGCTTACCTTCAGTGACTGGTGCGCAATGACGCCCTGGTCTCGCTGCACGCTTCCCTTTCCCAATTTATAGCCATTCAGGTAGTAACCTGCCTTCTTGTTTTTGCTTCCTAAGTAAATAACCTCACATTTATCCAAATTATACCGCATCTGCCATTGATTTGCCCACTCACCCAACCTGTCCAGATCATGCTAAAGGATTTCTGCATCCTCAACACAGTTCACCCTCCCACCATTTTATAGGCTTCATTTTATAGATTTCCCCTCACTCTTCCAAACTCCAGTGAACATAGTCCAAACTGATCCAGTCTGTCTTCGTATGTCAGTTGTGCTGTAGTATTTGTAACATGGTCATCTTGATGGACCTCTTAGAATAAGAATTCCCTGATTAGGGCTGTTAATCTGGTGCAATCAGGGAGCCCCGGCTAATAGATATAAGCTGGACTGTCAGAGGTTCTATTCACTTTGAGAGCAAATAAAGGGTGACTTGGTAATGGGATACTGGCCTCTGTGGAGTTCTTTCACCTGCCATTCCAGAAGTTAGTCTGGTAAACCTTTGTTGCATTCCTTCCACAGCAAGAACATTCTTCCTCCAATAAGAAGAATTGAACTGCACACCATATTCGCCAAGGCCCTGTATCAGTATAAATTTAGCAAGACATCCCTGCTCCTGTATTTGAATCCACTTGCTATGAAGGCCAGTATACCATTTGCCTTCTTCATTGCCTGCTCTACTTGCATGCTTATTTTTAGCAACTGGTGTATAAGCACACCCAAGCTTCATGCACCTCCCCCTTTCCCAATCTATTGCTTTTCAGATAATAATCTGCCTTCCTGTTTTTGCTACCAAATGTACCTTACATTTATCTACATTATAGTCTGTCTGCCATGTATTTGCCCATTCCCTCAACTTGTCAGAGAGTTACATTGATTGAAAACTAATTTCTACCAGGAAACAGAGCAGGAATAAATGGGTTGTGTTCAGGTTGGCTGACTGTGACTAGTACCTCAACATCAGTGCTTGAACTCTGACTGATCATAATGTATATTAATGAAGTAATTATGATGATTAAATTTAATATTTCCAAGTTTGGACAAGTAGGTGGATGTGAGAGTTGTGAGGAGGGCACAAGAACACTTCAAGCGAATTCGGGAACTATTTGGCAAATGTTATTCAGTATGGAAAATTGAGAGGTCATCCACTTTGGTTGGATATAAAAAATACACGATATTTATTAAATGGTGAGGAGCTGGGAAGTCCTGAACTCTCAAGGGATCCTTGTTCATGAGTTACCGAACATTAACATGAAGGTATAGAAAGCTGTTAAGGCAAGTGGTATATTGAGTTTTACTACAAAAGAATTGGGTATAGGAGTAAAGCTATCTTACTACAATTATAGAGCCTTGGTGAGACTACAGCTGGAATATTGTGTGCAGTTTTGGTCTCCTTATTTAAGGACAGATGCACTTGCCATTGAAGGAATTCAGCAAAGATTTACAAGCCAATTTCTGGGATGGAGGGATTATTCCATGAGGAAAGTTTAAAGAGTCTGGAACTTTATTCTCTGATGTTTTGAAGAATGAGAGGTGGCTTCTTTGAGACATACAGAAACTTGAACAGAACTCAACAGGTTATCTGCAGGAGCAGTGTTTCTATGGCTTGTGAGCAATGTTTCTTTTAAGCTGCATAGCTGAGTGCTTGCACAGGTATGGCAATTGTGGTTGAGGTTGGGGAGAAATGGTCTCAGAATAGGGACTCAGACATTCGGAACTGAGATGAACAAGCACTTTTTCATATGGGCAAAGGTTGTGTTGATGGTGAATCTTTAAATTCAGTGCCACACGTGGCTATGGAGGCTCAATCATTCTAGTACGATCAATACTGTAATTGATAGATTTCTACATGCTAAAAACATCAAGGGATATGGGAATAGATGAAGGGGAAAATCACAAGGTAGAAGATATCAGCCTTGATCCCATTGAATGGCAGAGCATATTTGAAGAGCTGAATGGCCTCCTCCATCTGTTTATTTTTTAGAAGGATGTGGAAGTCAGTGACTGTGACAGTGTTTATTGTCCGCTTGAACTCAGTGGCTTGTCAAGGCCATTTCAGAGGGCACGTTCCTCAGTTAGAAGCACACACAGCTTGCAGTGCAGCATCTTAACTATCACAATTGAAAGAGCAGATGGGTTTGTTTTTGTATTCCGAAGTCTGTCATTCAGATAATTCCAGGAGTGGGTAGCTGTCCTTTTTATGGGGTGGGGTTGGGGTTTGTGACTGGGTGTTCGTTCCCCTATGGTTCACGACTTCGTCTGAGTCTCCTTTGTCATGAGCAACCCTACTCCATGTGGGAGCTGACTGCTGTGCTGGTGGAAGGAGTGGGACTGGACAAGGTGAGAGTGCTGCTTGTGAGCAGGTTGGTTGCACTCCCACACCACACTGGCAGAAATTTCTGAGAACAGGAATCCCCAGATCATGCCCATCCATCATTTATAAAGGGCTCCTGAATCGATTGTAATCGGCGAAAATCCAAACTCAGGAGGAGACAGTGATGAAATGGACAGACTCGAAGCAGATTAAATTCAATGCAGGGCAGTGCAAAGTGGTTCATTTGGTGGGAAGGAGGAGGATGGGCGATATAAACTTATCAAATCTGCCTGTATTATCGTGCAAGTCATCCAAATGACATCCTTCCGCACCATAATGTTTCTGTGTATCTCTGAGATCTGCAATTTTAAAGAAAGTGCAAGGACAGTTCTTTGAAGGTGGCATGATGAGTTGAGAAGGGTGTTATAAAAGCACCCAGAATCCAATGTTGTATAAACAGCGATGTAATGTACAACAACAAGGAAGTATTGCCAAACTGCTCAAAAGCTCCAGTTAAGCCTTTGTCTGTTTCTAATCTCCACACTTTGGGAAAGATGTCAAAGCATTAGAAAGGGTGACAAGGAAACTTACTAGACTAGAATCTGGTTGAAAGTGAGTGATTTTTAGAAACCAATGAAACTGGAATTGTGTTCTTTATATTGGGGAAAGTTAAAGGGATGTGTTCATAATCGTGAAGGGTTTTGATAGAGGAGATAAATAGAAATTGATTTGTAGTGCTAAGCGGAAAGACCAGGCCTCATTTATTAGCCGTTTCAAAGATTTGATGGATTGAATGGTCTACCATCCTAATGTATTGAGCTCCATACCAAAAACTGGATGATGAGATACAAAAGGCAGCCCAGAGAAGGATCACTAGGTATGAAGGGACTGTCTTATGAGGACAGGTTGAGTGAGTTGGGACAGTACTCCTTGGGATTTGGAAGAATGAGAAGGACCTTATTGAAATATAGAAGATTCTTCGAGGACTTGACAGGGTAAATGCAGAAAGGTTGTTTCCCTTGTTTGAGGGGCTGGGACCATAGGGCACAATCTCAAGAATAAGGGGTTACCTATTTAAGAGAGAGATGAAGAAGGATTCCTTCTCTCGAAGAGTAATGAATCTGTGGAATTCTTTGCTGCCAATGGCTGTTGAGGCTTTGTTATTAAGTATATTCAATTGGATGGACAGATTTTTAATCAGTAAGAGAATCAAGGGTTATGGGAAAAATGCAGGAAAGCAGAGTTAAAGATTATCAAATCAGCCGTGATCTCATTGAATGGCAGAAGAGACTCAATGCACACCCTACTTCGCCTCCTATTTCTTATAGTCTTTAACTGTAAGATAAAGTTAGAATTTCCCAGTTTTTTTTTTAGCATGAAGTAGGTAAATGAGCATCAGTTTGGATATTAATACAGCCATTGTTAATGTCATTATTGTGGCTGAGATGGAAGACTGCTCACAGAAATGCAGTGTTTCGTAGTGTGGATTGCACCTTTCCCAGAGTTAGTTGAATCTGTGCCAAGTCAAGGGGTTCTCCTAGCAACAAGTCAGCCATCAAGCAAGGTTTGTATCAATTATATTGAAGTATTCTCATAGACTGCTATCCAGGAAGTAAAGAGCAGTTAACATTTATTACATTTTACAGAGACCAAAAGTATTTTTTAAATTGATGAGCTTTGATATTCCTCTAAGGTAAAATGAATTTTCAAGGCACTAAGTTCGTAATTATGACCTTCCTGCACTGTTCATAAGCCCAATTATGCCTCATGCAACCATCTGTCACTTTTTCAAGGAGTTTAATAATGAAACTAGCCAAGTTATTGTCAGTGCAGTGACTTCTAATTACAGAACCAAAAGGACTGCGACTATGTATTTCTGGATAAGCGTCGAATCACTGCCACTGATTTCTGCATATGTACGGGCTCAAGAAATTGTTGGTAGTGTCAGAGGAGTGATAACAGTGTCATTATCAATGCTACTGCAAAATCTGGATTTTTGTATCCTTTCTTCCCGCTGATGTCTGGCAGTTTTGATAACTGAATGCAAGTTTGTCTCAAAAGCTGTAGTCCACTGGGGCCACTGTATTGTGAGTGTGCGGTGCCCTTGCTGTCAGCAAAATCTACACGATGTTGCCAGTATTGATGTGGTAATGTGACTGCAGAACTAAAGTGGAGACCTCTAAAACTTCTCATTATCATGAATGATTCTGTTTGTCTTTTAGATTTCCAAAACCATCAACATGTTGGTTCGCTGGCACGTGGAGGGTCACGAGGCCCCTGCTTTCCAGGAGCATGTTTCTCATATCCCAGACTATCTCTGGTAAGTCATCTGACTGGAATCTTTTGGGGTGAGATGGTAAAGACCAACTGAGTATGTCTTGAGAATGGGGGCACATCACGCACTGTTCCCTCCTGTTGTTAGTGCTGTCTATACTCAAGTTGATCTGCATGTTTCCATTTTGTCAGTGTCTGCTCCATTTTCAATCAATGAAGGGAAGTTGTTGAGAAATTTCCACATTGGGTGACTCAGTGACAAATGGAGTTAGGGTAATTTGAAGAAATTGTGATATTCTCATCATGGATTGCTCTGATTTGATGGCCTAATGTTTGCCTCCTTCAGTAATACACCTTGCTCAGATAAGAAGTGTCATTCATTTTGATCCCTTTCCCAAAAATTATTCCCCTCAAAAGTGTTATTTTGTTATTAATTAGACCCCCATCCACTTTTCTTTTAAGAAATGAGTCAGCTATAATTAAGATTGGTTATAGGGAAATAGAAATGTTCAGGTGTGTGTGGGCTTGGACATGTGTTGCATCCTGAAGCTCAGTTTGAGAATGTCTCTTTTTTTTTTTTTGGTATAATGATTACCAGAAACATAGCACATGGCAGCATAGTAACACCCCATTACTTGATTTGTTTACTTTGCGGTGCTTAGGAATGAACACAGCGAGATTGACTTGTGTGGTTTCTTGGTAGTTTACCCAGAATTTTGGAACCCCATTGTGGGAGCACCGTAGGAACTATGGGGTTTTGCTATGGAAGATCTGCCACGTTGCCTTTGTGGGGTAACTAGGGATGGACAATAAAATGTAGTCATCTGAATGGCACCTACATGCTCTGAGCAACTTTTTTAAAAAGCAGCATTCATACTACTGGGTGCAATCTCCAACAATCATTTCAACTTGTGAGGTCTGTCAGAGTGATTATGTTGATGTCTGCAATCTCATACTAGGGTAACCATCATGTCAGATGCAGTTTTGTTAAAGGGACGATATAGTTAGATATCAGAACAAATGTAGAAAATGTCTACAGGCACCTAGGAAGCATTAAACAGAGTTATATTCCAAGCAAATGACCTTCTGTCGGAATGCGGCCTAACGGGGGTCTTAACCACTATCAGAAGGAACCACTCCATGATTCCATGGGTGATGCTCAGTGATATTACATGCCTATGGTAAACCTGACGAGGTTTGTTGAGGGGACTTTAGGAGGCATGAGACGGCCATACAGCTCCCATTCAGTCAGGATAATGATGTCACTTGGCTTATTAATGAACCTAATTGACATCCCAGCACTGCCAGCCCCTCCTGTCTTCTGCCTTGCTCAGGGGAGGTTTCGTCACTGTGGGTAGCTGATGCAGGGTATCTTCGGTGGCTAAGTAGGGCAGCATGCGCCAAATGCATTTGATTCAGACCACTAATTCTGTTCCATTCATACAGGTGCTGTCAGGTCCAGATTTACTGCATTCTTGCTATTTTACTGTGTAATTACTTTGACTGGAGTGGTACAGTGGTTCAGTGGTTAGCACTGCTGCCAAACAGTGCCAGAGACCCGGGTTCAAATCCAGACTTGGGCGACTGTCTGTGTGGAGTTTGCACATTTTGTCCGTGCCCGTGTCTGCATGGTTTTTCTCTGGTTCTCCGATTTCCTCCTACAGTCCAAAGATGTGCAGATTAAGTGGTTTGGCCATGCTAAATTGCCCATAGCGTCCAGGGATGTGGAGGTTAAGTGGATTAGCCATGGGAAATGCAGGGTTACAGGGATAGGGTATGGGGTAGGATGTTCTTTGGAGGGGTCGTTGTTGACTCCATGGACTGAATGGCCTTCTACATTGTAGGGATTCTATGATTCTTCTATGATTCTATGACTGAATCTTAGTGTTACAGTGGCAAGTGGCAATTGGCAATGCTGATGGATTCCAGCCTGATTGATGTGATAGAAATCCAGATATGCACCTTTTTTTTTGTGGAGAGACTTTAAAATATAGGAGCAGAATTAGGCCATTCAGCCCATTGAGTCTGGTCCACCATTTGATCATGGCTGGTATGTTTCTCAACCCCATACTCCTGCCTTCTCCTCCTAACCCTTGATCTCCTTACCAATCAAGAACCTGCCTATCTCTGCCCTAAATACACTCAATTACTTGGTCTCAACAGTCTTCTGCAGCAATGAATTTCAAAGATTCACCACTCTCTGGCTGAAGAAATTCCTCCTTACCTCAGTTCTAAAGAGTCGTTCCTTCACACTGAGGCTGTGCCCTCGGGTTCTAGTCTCTCCTAATTGTGGAAATGTCTTCTCCACGTCCACTATATCTCGGCCTGTCAGTATTCTGTAAGTTTTAGTCAGATCCCGCCTCATCCATCTAAACTCCATTGGGTACAGACCCAGAGTTCTTAACCGCTCCTGTTATGACAAGCCCTTCATCCTGGGATCAATCTTGTGAACCTCATGTGGATCCTTCCTCAGATGTGGGGCCCAAAACTGCTCAACAATACTTCAAATGCAGTATGACAAGAGCCTTGTATCACTTCAGCAATACATCTCTGCATTTGCATGCTAGTCCTCTTGAAGTCTTCTTGTCCTAACTGCCAACTGAACCTGCCTGTTAAATGTAAGAGAACCCTGAACTAAGACTCCATAATCCTTTTGTGCTTCAGATTTCCAAAGCCTCTCCATTTTAGAAAATAGTCTACGCCTCTATTCTTACTACCAAAATGCACAACCTCACACTTTTTCACATTGTATTCCATCTCCCACTTCTTTCCCCACTCTCCTAGCCTGCCCAAGTCCTTCTGCAGCCTTCTCGTTTCCTTAGCACTACATGCCCCTCCACCTATCTTTGTGTCATCTGCAAACTTAGCAATTCCCAAGTTCCTTTATCCATGTCATTAATGTATACTGTGAATATTTGTCGTCCCAGTATGGTCCCCACGCAACCTCACTAGTTACTGGCTGCCATCTTGAAAAACACCGCTTTATCCCAACTCTCTGCCTTCTGCCTGTCAGCCAATCCTTCATGCCAGTACCTTGCCCTGAACACTGTGGTCTCTTAACTGGTTTAGCACTTTGTCAAATGCCTTCTGAAACTCCAAGCAGATCATATCCACTAACTCTCCTTTGTCAAATTTACTCATTGCCTTCTCAATATAGTACAAGATTTGTCAGGCATGACCTCCCCTTAACAAAGCCATGCTGACTCAGCCCTATTTTACCATGCAGGGAGAGTTTATTGACTTAGTCATTCTTTGCCCTGTCATCCCAGCCCCAGTGTCACGGTATCTCCCTAATTTTACGTGCTTGAAGTTAATTAATATTCACCTTCTGTCTCTCTTAACCTTAACAAAGGTATTAACCTGCCACAACTGGTCAGACAACAACAAGTAATATGTTGTGAATTGATGCAGTGTATTGAATTTTTGAGCAATGCAGATATTGCTGATGACTAAAGCACCTCACTGATCACTGTTTATCAGCATCCAAACAACCTCCAGATCATTACAATCTTATCATCTTAACATTAATTTCACAGGCTTGGCCTTGATGGACTGAAGATGCAGGTAAAGTTTTTCTAAATTCCTTTATAGAACCCTGGAGGGGGAAGGGGCCCTAATTTCAGTGCAGTGATCTATTGGTTCAAGGAGACCTGGCAGCTCCCCAGTACTGTTTTGCTGTCATATGATTTATAACATATTGAATGAGTAACATAACTCTTCTCTTCACATTGTCTGCTGAAGTGACAGATTTTACTTCTTATTTAGGATCTGAATGGTTTTAGGTAGTTTGTATAGAGCTATTTATGCAGAGGAATGCTAAACTCCAGTAGTGTCAGCACAATTGCTTTTCTTGTCATTTAGTACTGCACAATCTCCTGGCCCTTTTATTGTTTCTCTTGCCAAAGAATTTATTGCTTCCCTGGAGTGTTCACTTGCTTTCCTATTTTAATTGACCCACTGCAAATCATAGATCGTCTACCTTACTCTCTGCTCATCAGGTGTTGTGTGTGGGTGATGATTAGGAAATATGTGTTGGCAGAAAGCAGATACACCAGGAAAGCAGGACCTCCATCGCGGGTTAGACTCTCAATGGGATGAGACTGTAACACTTTGACTGCCTTGGTTTTGACAGCTATTAATTAGCACTGAGGTTTTATATATAGGACAAGATTAATCTTTATGCTGGAGTGTAGTCAATAATGTGGACTTTGGTATTCACTGAGAGACACTGAACACTGTGTACTGGGTCTTTGCAGAGAGCTACTGAACTCTAATGGACATTAGCTGAGAGGCATTGAACTCCCCGTACTGGGATTATCAGAGAGGCTTTGAACTCTCTGTACTTGGCAGTCACTGAGAAGCACTGAATACTCTGTACTGGGCATTTGCAGAAATGTTTTAAATAATCTATATCTCCATCTCAGGGCACCAACGGATCTCAGCTGTGGGATACAGCTTTTGCCGTCCAGGCCTACCTTGAGGTGAGCAACCAAGAATCGTACACGTCAGCAAACAGGCTGTGTCTGGGTGAATAAGTAGCATTTCTTTCATATCAAATATATTATCCCTAAACTGAACTGGACCATTTATTGAGGCTGATGTATGAATGATCTAGTTATCACAAGGAATGACTAAGTTATTGGATTTATTTGTCTTATAATTTCTAATTCCCTTCCTCCGAAACTTATGCTGAAGACACTAGAGTCCTGCAAATTAACCCAGCTGAGATTATGCAACTCCACACAACCTCCAGAGTAAACCTAGCAACTGGCAGTTTAATAAAAGCAAAATACTCCAGATGCAATCCATCTGAAATCAAAACAGAAAGTGTTGGAGTCTGTATGCTCAGATGTGAGACAGGTGTGACAACGACCTAGGGATTAAAATTGAGGAATCTGTCTGCCCGGTTTAAGGACATTTCCTCGGGGCTGGAGTGGAACTTGGAAGGTAGTGGAGAGGTCCAGTCGTTGTCATCCACATTTGTACCAAAAACGATGGTAAGACAAGAAAGGAAATTCTGCTCAAAGACTTTGAACATTTAGAAACTAAATTAAAAAGCAGAACTTCTGAGGGCATAATCTCTGGATTACTACCTGAGCCATATGCAAGCTGCCATTGGATAACTAAAATCAAGGAGATAAATGCGTAACTCAAAGACTAGTGTGGAATGGATTTCATTTCATGGGGTATTGGCACCAGTACTGTTCTGGTGGATGGGATTCACTTAAACTGTGCTGTGCCAGTGTCCTAGGGAATAAAATAACTAGGGCTGTGGAGAGGGTTAGCTAATTAAAGGGTTGGGGGGAGAGTTTGGCAGAGGGGAAATAAAGGTTTTTCAAGCAATGAGGATATGGCAGCATTGCATACCAGCTTTTTGGATAACAATACACAGAAGTAGGACAAGTAGGGTCAGAGTGTGTAAATATAGAAAAAAACAGCAGTAATCAAGTCAAAAGGGAGAATAATGATAAAAAAGGCAAAATTAATAGCTGTTTACTTGAATGTACATTTTAGTCAGAGCAAAACAAATGAATTAACAGTGTAAGTACTGGATTACGGGTATGATCTTATAACCGTTACAGTGACACAGTTACAAGGACATCAAAGCTGAACTTTTTGAAAGAACAGGCAGGAGGAAAGGGTGGTGCTGTGGTATTGCTGGTATGGGATGAAATAAATTCAATAGCAAAAAATGGTCTTGAACTTGAAGATGTAAATGTTATTGGAAGTAAGAAATAAAAAGGCAAAGAAGGCACTATTAGGAGCAGTCTATAGGCCCCTAAAAGTAGCTATATGATGGGACAGAGAATGAATCAGGATAATGAACTGTAACAGGCAGTACATTAATCATGGGTGATTTTAATCCTCATCTAGATTGGATTAGTCAGATTGATGCAGTAGGCTTGAGGAAGAATTCATAAGATGTATTTGGAACAGTTTTCTAGAACAATATGTTGTGGATCCAATTAGGGTTCAGGCTATTTTGGATCTGGTGACATTTAATATGTTTAATACGTGGTGTTAGAGCAAAAGGTCTCCGAGGAAACAATAACCCTAACGTGGTAGAATTTAACATTCGTTTGAGTCAGAAACAACTGTGCTGTTTAGATAAGGGTAATTACAAAGGAATGAAAGCCAAGCTGGCTGGAGTGAATTGGGAAAGGAGTTTAGCAGCAAAGATGATTGAGGAACAGTGGAAGACATTTAAGAAAATAATTCATGGCTTGCAACAAAGACATAGTTTAGTGAGGAAAGGAATAATCCAAACTTTAATCAAGGAAGTTCAGGATAACATTAGATTTAAAGAAAAGCATACAATGAGGCAAAGATTAGTGGTAAGACAAAGGACTAAGAAAGTTTTAAAAACCAACAAAAGATGACCAAAATAAAATAAAGAGAGTGAAGGTAACTTTGAGGGTAAATTTACAAGCAATATCGAGACTTGACAGCTAGAGCTTCTTTTTATATATTTAAATGAATTTAGGGATCAACATTAAAAAAGGCTCCTTAGAAAACTGGGGAAGTAATAATGGAGTTCCAGTAAATGACAGAAGAGTTGAATGAATACTTTGCATCGGCTTTCACAGTGCAAGGCACAAATAGCATTCTAAAAATACTAAATACTTATTGGGCAAAAGGAAGAGAGGAAATAAATGCGATAACTCCCATCAGAGAAAAAGTGCTAGGGAAACTAATGGCGCTAAAGACTGATAACTTCTTAATATGGTGGGATGTATTCTAGGATACTAAAGTGAGTAGCTACAGAGATAATGTATGCATTGATAGTAATCTTCCAAGAATTCTTAGATTCTGGATATGGCACATGGGATTAGACATCTACCAAAGTAAGACCTTTATTTAAATAGGGGAGGAGACAAAAAAAACAAGTAATTATAGGCTATTTAGCTCAACATCTTTTATTGGGAAAATGTTAGTGTCCTTTATGAAGGATTTCATATTGTAGATTTCTAATACTCTGCCATTACATAATCAGAGTCAACATAGCTTTATGAAGGGGAAATCATTCCTGACAAATTTATTAGAATCTCAGGAGATAACAGCCAGGATAGATAAAGGGAAAGCAGTGAATGTAGTATATTTGGATTTTCAGAAGGTACTTGATAAGGTATCACACTTTTCACTACTTAATAAGACAAAGCCCATGGTGTTGTCGGTAGTATATTAGCATGGATTGGCTAACTAATAGAAGACGAAAAGTTGGGATAAGGAACAGCCTGCAAAGGGATATAATCAGGTTAAGTGACTAGACAAAAGGTTTGGCAAATGGAACATAATGTGGGAAAATGTGAGGCTATGTACTTTGGCAGGAACAATCGAGGAATTGAATATTATTTAACTGTAAAAAGATTACAGAAAGAGGCAGAACAGAGCAATTTGGGAGTCATCGTCCATGAGCCACAAACAGCTAGTGTCGAAGTTCAGTAGGTAATAAAGAAGGAAAATGGAATAGTAACCTTTATTTCAATAGAGCATAAAAGTAGGGAGGTCTTACTAAAGTCATACGAGGCACCAGTCAGACCACAGCTGGATTACTGTGAACAAGTTTGGGTCCTTTATCTAAGGAAAGATATACTGGCATTGGAAACAGTCCAAAACAGGTTCACTAGGCTAATACTGGGTATGGAGGAGCTGTCTTATGAGGAGAGGTTGAGTAGATTGGTTCTGTGTTTGCTGGAGTTTAAAAGAATGAGAGACAACCTGTTTGAAATGTGCAGTGTTCTTAGGTGGCTTGGCAGGGTAGATGCAGAAACTATGGAGAATGAGGTTGAATCCATTTGGGTGGAAATTAGAAATTCTAAGAGGAAAAAGTCACTGATAGGCGTAGTCTATAGGCTACCAAATAATAACATCATATTGGGGCGGGCAATAAACAAAGAAATAACTAATGCCTGTAAAAATGGTACGGCAATTATCATGAGGGATTTTAACCTACATGTAGATTGGGCGAACCAGCTCGGTCAGGGTAGCCTTGAGGAGGAGTTCGTTGAGTGTATCCGTGATAGTTTTCTTGAACAGTATGTAATGGAACCAACGCGGGAGCAAGCTATCCTAGATCTGGTCCTGTGTAATGAGACAGGAATAATTAATGACCTCATAGTTAGGGATCCTTTTGGAAGGAGTGATCACAGTATGGTTGAATTTAGAATACAGATGGAGAGTGTGAAGATAAAATCCAATACCAGGGTCCTGTGCTTGAACAAGGGGAACTACAATAGAATGAGGGAGGACTTGGCTAAAGTAAACTGGAAACAAAGATTTTATGGTGGGACAGTTGACGTGCAGTGGAGGACTTTCAAAGCAATTTTTCAAAGTGCTCAGCAAAAGTATATTCCAATGAAAAGGAAGGACTGTAAGAAAAGGGGTAATCTGCCATGGGTGTCTAAAGAAATAAGGGAGGCTATCAATTTGAAAGGGAAGGCATACAAAGTGGCCAAAAAGAGCTATAAAGAAAAGTAAGATAGAACATGAGAAAAAACTAGCACAGAATATAAAGACATAGCAAAAGTTTCTATAAATATATAAAACGAAAAAGAGTGGCTAAAGTAAACGTTGGCCCTTTAGAGCATGAGAAGGGGAATTTAGTTATGGGATATAATGAAATGGCCGAGGCATTGAACAGGTATTTTGTATCGGTCTTCACGGTGGAGGACACTAATAACATGCCAGTAATTGACAAAGAGACGAAGGTAGGTGAGGACCTGGAAACAATCATTATTACGGAAGAGGTAGTGTTGGGCAAGCTAATGGAGCTAAGGATCGATAAGTCTCCTGGCCCTGATGGAATGCATCCCAGGGTACTAAAAGAGATGGCGGGAGAAATAGCAGGTGCACTGGCGGTAATTTTCCAAAATTCGCTGGACTCTGGGGCAGTCCCAGCAGATTGGAAAACAGCAAATGTGACGCCACTGTTTAAAAAGGGAAGTAGACAAAAGATGGGGAATTATAGACCGGTTAGCTTAACCTCTGTAGTGGGGAAGATGCTTGAGTCGATTATCAAGGAAGAAATAGCAAGGCATCTTGATAGAAATTGTCCCGTTGGGCAGACGCAGCATGGGTTCATGAAGGGCAGGTCATGCTTGACAAATCTTTTGGAATTCTATGAAGACATTACGAGTGAGGTGGACAATGGGGACCCAGTGGATGTGGTGTACCTAGATTTCCAAAAAGCCTTTGACAAGGTGCCGCACAAGATGCCGTACTGCATAAGATAAGGATGCATGGCATTAAGGGTAAAGTATTAGCATGGATAGAAGATTGGTTGACTAACAGGAAGCAAAGAGTGGGGATAAATGAGTGCTATTCTAGCTGGCAGTCAGTGACTAGTGGTGTGCCTCAGGGATCGGTGTTGGGACCGCAATTATTTACAATTTATATAGATGATTTGGAGCTGGGGACCACGTGTAGGGTGTCAAAGTTTGCAGATGACACTAAGATGAGTGGCAAAGCAAAGTGTGCAGAGGACAGTGAAACTTTGCAGAGGAACATAGATACATTGAGTGAGTGAGCAAAGGTCTGGCAGATGGAATACAATGTAAATAAATGTGAAGTCATACATTTTGGTCGGAGTAATAGTAAAAAGGATTATTACTTGAATGGTAAAAAGTTGCAGCATGCTGCTATGCAGAGGGACCTGGGTGTCCTTGTGCATGAATCACAGAAGGTAGGTCTGCAGGTACAACAAGTAATTAGGAAGGCAAATGGAATTTTGTCCTTCATTGCTAAAGGGATTGAAATAAAAAGCAGAGAGGTTATGTTGCAGCTGTACAAGGTGCTGGTGAGGCCACACCTGGAATACTGTGTGCAGTTTTGGTCTCCTTGCTTGAGAAAGGATGAATTGGCACTGGAGGGGGTGCAAAGGAGGTTCACTAGGTTGATTCCGGAGTTGAGGGGGTTGACTTATGAGGAGAGACTGAGTAGATTGGGATTATATTAATTGGAATTCAGAAGATTGAGGGGGGATCTTATAGAAACATATAAAATTATGAAGGAAATAGATAAGATAGAAGTAGAGAGGATGTTTCCACTGGCAGTTGAAGCTCGGACAAGAGGGCATAGCCTCAAGATTAGAGGGAGCAGATTTAGTACCGAACTGAGAAGGAATTTCTTCACCCAGAGGGTTGTTAATCTATGGAATTCCTTGCCCAGTGAAGTAGTTGATGCTACTTCAGTAAATGTTTTTTTAAAAAAAGTAGATTTTTTTGAACAATAAAGGAATTAAGGGATACGATGAGAACGCGGGTAAGTGGATCTGAGTCCACGAAAGGATCAGCCATGATCTTATTGAATGACGGAGCAGGCTCGAAGGGCCAGACGGCCTACTCCTGCTCCTAGTTCTTAGTTCTTACGTTGTTTCTTCCTGTGGGAGAGTCTAGTCCAGAGGGCAAAATCTCAGAGTACGAGGGTGCACATTTAAGACCGAGATGAGGAGGCATTTCTCCTCAGAGGGGTAGTTTATCTATGGAATTTTTTTATTGCAGAGGGCTGTTAAGGCTGGGTCATTAATTATATTCAAGGTTGATAAACATTTTTACTCGGTAATGGAATCGAGGGTTATGGGGAAAAGGCAGGAAAGTGGAGTTGAGGATTATCAGATTAGTCATGATATCGCTGAATGATGGAGCAGACTCAAAGGGCTAAATGGTGTACTTCCTCTCTTGTATTTAATGGCCCCTTCCCTCATCCAAACCATTAATATAAATTGTAATTAATTGTGACCTCAGCACTGAGCACCATGGCACTCCACTAGTTAGTGGAAATGTCCCCCTTTTATTCCAGCTTTCTGTCTTTTTTATTAGTTTGCTATTCCTCTATCCACATTCATATACTACCTACAACACAATGGACTTTTATCTTATTAAGTAGCTTAATGCATGGCATTTTCTCAAATTCCATCTTAAAATCTAAATATTAACATCCATTACTTCTCCTTTATCTATCCTGCTTGTTACCAATTCAGAGACTTTGAGTACATTTGTCAGGAATGGTTTCCCCTTCATGAAGCCATACTGACTCTGTGTTGTAGAAATTTTTATTATTTCTACTTAACTAGTAATGAGACTTGACTCCAGCTCACGTTCAAAGCAGTTTATTTTCTTACTTGGTACCAAGGAGAGTGAGTGTTGACCTCCACCGGCACCCGACTCTCCTTTATACCATTAACTTCAGAGCAGGGTGTTCCCGTAACATCTTGTGTTTGTCGATTCATTCATTGTAAGTTTAAAGAAAACAGACGCTGTTCGAGGTAATAGGAATACTGTCTTACAGATACCTTAATAATTACTTCTTCAAATGACCTTCGGCATGCAGCTAGCATAGGGAGTGATATATAGTTTGATTGAAGCTCTAGCTTATCAGTAACTAGGCTCCACAAGGATACAAGGGACATCTCTAATTCAGCCTAAAACCTTGGTATAGTGACAACATATCAAGAGATCCTCCTCCAGCTCTAGCTAAGATAACATGCACATAATGATAACGGAGTCTGAGTAACTACCTCCCGACTTCTGCTAAGCTCATTAAAACCCCACATGCTAAACTAATTAAAAATTCTTTCTCTATGCCATCAGTTTCTCCCATGTCTGCCTTTTCTGTCTTGGCCTAAATTCCCATCTACCCTTGCGATGTAATTTCTGTCTTGGCCTAAATTCCCATCGACCTTCGTGATGTAAAATTTTTCTTCCACACTCTGCATGATCATAATACAGATTTCTAAATACTCTGCTATTACATCCTTTATAATAGATTCTAACATTTTCCCAATAACAGACATTAACTTAACTGGCCAAAGTTACCTCTTTTTCATCTCCTTCCCTTTTTAAGTAAAGGCATTACATTGGCAATTTTCCAATCCTTTGGGACTTTTTCAGAATCTAAGGATTCCTAGAAGATCACTACCACTGCGTCTACTGCCTCTGTAGCTACTTCCTTTAATATTCTAAAATGCATTCCATCAAGTCCAGGGGAGTTATTGGTCTTTGGTGTCATTTGATTCCCTGGCATTTTTTCTCTTGTGATAGTTACTGTTTTTATTTCCTCTCCCCTTTTAGCCCCTTGATTATTTAATATTTGTAGAATGCCATTAGTATCTTTTACCGTGAAGACTGATGCAAAGTATTTATTCAACTCCTCTGCCATTTTCTGGTTCCCATTATTACTTCACCAGCCTTATTTTCTAAGGGACCCATGTTCATTGATCAAATAGTGAAATAACTACTGCTAGTTGTTCTAAAAACACACCAGATTCTACTAATGTCCTTTAGGGAATGAAATCTGCTGTCCTTACATTGTGTGGCCTACATGTGACTCCAGACCCACAGCAGTGTGGTTGACTATTAACTGCCTTCTAAAATAACTCAGCAAGCCACTCAGTTGAAGGGTAATTGGGCTAGGCAGGAAACGCTACCTTTACTCCATCTGATGTGAGAATCAAAAGTGGTGCAAGGTAAATGGCTTCTCTGAGTTCACGCGCAGATAGGACAGACCAAGTAGCCTCCTTCTTTGCTGTGACCATTCTGTGATTTTCAGGAGACCCTCTTAGCATATGAATTTCATCCTTAAATCTTCAATGTTTAAATTAAATGTGAAAGAACATGAAGCGACTCAAACTCTCCTTAAGCAGAGATCAGGACTTCAGGCGTAATGAGGCAAAGTGAAAAGTAGTCCTGATCTCAGATACCCACATTTTGTTTGCTTAACTCCTCACCTGCCAAAAGAGTGCAATTGCTACGTCCACAAAGTTAGCACAACGCTTATCCTCTTTATAGTTTCAAAATATCCCATGACAAAGTGAAAAGAATAATAACTTTTCAAAATGTGTTGTGATCTCAGCTGATTGTAATATGAAACAGTCCGATCCCAGGCTGAAATCTGTTTTTAATAGATCATGTTTTGATTTTTTTTAATGAAGTGATCCTCACTGGTTTAATAAAAAGGAGATGAAGAAAAATTGCTTTATCTCAGGGTTGTGAGTCTTTAGAACCCACTTCCTCAAAAGTTAGTGGAAACAAAGTCTTTGAATATTCTTAGGGCAGGAAGGGAATGAAATTTGATGAGCAAAGGGGTGAAAGGTTATGGGGTAGGTGAGAATGTGAAGTAATCAGATCAGCCAAGATCTTGCTGAATGGCATAGCAGGCATGAGGCCAAATGACCTACTTCTGCCTCCTGTTCATATGTATGTATATAATTTCAACATTGTGATATTCTACAAAGAAAAATTGAGAGACATTTTTAGTCTGGGTTACTCATCCTGTTCCCCGGGGCAGGGCATTGATGATAAAGTCTCTTGGCGCTAGGCATGTGAATTTTCCTTTATTCTTTAGGTGGTCTGCTAACTTGTGATATTTTCCATTGATACAGGCAGGGGCTCAGGATATTCCAGAATTCACAGCCTGTCTCCAACATGCCCACGAGTATTTCCGAATTTCTCAGGTAATGTCAGATACTGGAAAGCTAAAATTCCACTGGACAAAGTGATACAGCCACCGCCAACTAGAGAAAGTTAGGGTAGCATTTGATTAGAGGAGCAGCTTATGTTATTGCCAAAAAGAGTAGCTCTAAGGATTGAGAGGATTTTTAAAAATATCTAAAGGTGACCAAGAAAATGATAATGTGGGAGAAAATTGATGGAGAATCAAGTAGTAGGAAGTATCAAAAATAAATTTTGAGAACTTTTTAAGCTTTGTATAAAGGAAGAGAGTAGTGATTGTTATTGTTATTACACCCAAGGCAGAAGGAATTATAATAGAGAATCAGGAAATGGCAGAGATGTTAAAACAGACATTGTGTATCTGTTGTCAAAGTAGATAAAACAACAAATATACCAAAAATTGTGGGAAGTTGAGGGTCCAATAAAAGGCTAGTTCACCTGATGCTAGTAATGGGGATGGTGACAAATTACTTGGCAAGTCACAATATGATGAGAATGAAAAGTCATGGTGTTTGAACATGCTAGAGTTTTTTAAGGGTATAACTGGAAGGTGAATATGGAGAACCATAGGATGTATTGTATTGGGATTTTCAGAAGGTAAATAGTTTAGCGTTCGGGCTCATGGGATTGAGGCATATATGAGCATTGAATGAGGGTTGCTTAACAGACAGATAACAGAATCAGAACAAGCTGGTCATTTTGGGTTGGCAGACTGTAACCAGTCAAGGCTGTAAGGCTCTGCTTGTACCTCAATAGTGTGCAACCTACGTCAATGACTTTGAGGAGCCTTTGAGTGTAATATATCAAAGAAAGAAACCTATGAGCAGATGGGGCAAGCAGGTGGCGAATGGTGTATAATGTGTGGGTATGTGGAACTGTCCCCTTTATATGAAAAATTAATAGGTAGAACATTGTTTAGAATGTGAGACACAAGTGAATGACAGTATTCAGATGGATATGGGGATCCTATTACACAAATAGCAGAAAGTTATTGTTTGGGTACAACAAGAAGTTTGGAGAGCAAACTGCATGTTACTTTAATCAGAAGAATGTTATGCTCTAATAATGTTTTCAAGAAGGAGGGAGATATAACTCTTGTAGCTAAAGGAATCAAGGGACATTGGGGAGGGCAGAATTAGGGTATTGAGCTCAATGATCAGCCATGATCCTAATGAATGGCAGAGCAGGCTCAAGGGGTCAAATGGCCTACATCAGCTCTTGTCTTTCTATGTTGCTACATGGGAGTCTTGCTGTAATGGTATCGTGTTTGATTCCATGCCCAGAGTAGGTATACACACAGACTTTTTGCTCATGATCATGCTGCCGTTTATGGAAGATTGCTGTGTGCAAACTAGCTGCTGTGTTTCCTATATTACAGCTGTAAAACATTTGGGACACCTGGTGGTTGCAAAATGTGCTGTATAATTCCAAGTTTTTCTTTGTTGAAGTTATTTGAACACACTGTGATACTCTGTCTTTGGAAGGTTAGAGGTAGGGGGACCAGTCTCAGAATAAGGGTTTGGCTATTTGTGACTCAGATGAGGAGAAACTGTCTTCATTCAGAAAATCATGTCGATCTGTGAGATCCTCCATGCAAGAGGAGTCTGTATGTTCAGTCATTTAGTCTGTTCAAAACGGAGGTTGATAGATGTCCGGGCACAAGTGAAATCTCAGGATATATTGTGACTGGTGCTTTTTATATGTTCGTTTCAAATATAGCGGAGTGAAATTCGGGTATTGTTCTCAAACAATACTCAATGCAAGAGTCAAACTAGAAACAAACTCTCAGACAGCACCTCCATCAATATAAAGAGATTCATGGATTCATACAGCGTGGAAAAGGCCCTTCGGCCCCTTGAGATGCACCAACATGACTACCACTAGAAGAGTCCTAATCCCATTTTCCTGCAGTTGTCCCATATCCATGAATGTAATGATATTTGAAGTGCTCATTGAAATATTTTTTAAAGGTTGTAAGGTTTTCTATGTCCACCACCTTCCCAGGCAATGTGTTCCAGATTCCCACCACCTGCTGAGTGAAAATTTTTCCCAAATCCCCTCTGAATCTCCTGCCCCTTACCCTAATATTGTGCTGTCTTGTGATTGACCCCTCAGCCAAGGGGAGCAGCTGCTTTCTATTCAACCTGTCCTTGCCCTCACAATCTTATACACCCAAATCATGCTCCCCCTTAGTCTTCTCTGCTGTACAGAAAGCAATCCAAGCCTATCTAATCGCTCTTTATAGCACAGTTTCTCCATCACAGGCAACATTCAGGTGAACCTCCTCTGTACTGCGTCCAGTGCTATCATTGTGCTACGCTTGTAAAGAGACAACCAGAATTGCATAGATACATAAACCTTTTTCACAATAATTGTGTAGCTAAATAGTTCTGCAGTTGGAGCATACAACCCACTCTTCCCAGGAAAATATTTCAGCTCTGTTTTCTGCACGGTTGAGGTGGGGAGTGTGGGGTCCTGAAGTGACGAATACTCCAATGCTGAATGTGCCCACCCTGCCATGGGTGGACCCACATGGTGTTTGATGACGCAGGTGGGTATGATGCTTTAGTTTCCAGACTCTTTGCTGTTTGTGTTGGTCCTCCACCCGGACCTGATGGAGATGTTCAAAGCAGTCGGAACCTTTGCGGATGCATCTTCACCAGTTTGGTGGCATCGTCAGCAAACTTATAAGTGGAGCTAGGCACGATTTTGCCACACAGTTGTGGGTGCATCAGGAGTACAGTAGAGGGCTGAGTACCCAGCCTTGCAGGGCACCAGTGTTGAGAATTACTGTGGAGGAGGTGACGTCGCCTATTCTTAATGATTGCAGTCAATGGGTCAGGAAGCCAAGGATCCAGTTACAGTGAGGGGGTCTGAGACCTAGGTCTCGGAGTTTGGAGATGAGTTTGTTTGGAATTATGGTATTGAAATCATACCTGTAGCCAGTAAGTAGGATGTAGGGATCCTTTATCCCCAGACGATTCAGGGATGAGTTGTAGGGCCAGGAAGATGGTGTCTCCCGTGGATCCGTTACACTGGTAGGTGAATTGCAAAGGATCAAGGCAATCTGGTAGACTGGAGTTGATTTGGGCCATGACTAACCTCACGAAGCACTCCATAATTATGGAAGTCACAGTCACTGGGCAGTAGTCATTGAGGCACACCTCATGATTTTTGTTTGGCACAGTGTCGATGGTGGTCTTCATGAAGCAGGTGGGCATTTCAGATTGAAGTAAGTAGAGGTTAAAGATGTCAGCAGATACTCCCACCAATTGGTCTGCACAGGATCTGAGTGCATGGCCAGACACTCCCTCCGGGCCAGTCACTTTATGTGGGTTCACTCAAGAAGGCTAATCTAACATCTGTGGCAGTAACCGTGGGTGCAGGTGCATTTGAGGCTATTGGGACAGGTGATATCGTTTCACTGACCTTCTGTTCAGACCGAGCGTAGAATGGATTGAGTTCATCAGGTAGGGGTGTATTGTTGCCCACGATTCCGTTTGATTTTGGTTTGTAGCCCGTTATGTTGTGTGAGCCTTGCCACAAACTGTGGGTGTCCATGTGGTTAGTCTAGGTCTCACGCTTAGTTTGGTATTGCCTTTTGGAATCTCTGGCCATGCAAAGGTCATATCTGGATCTCCTGTATAGGTCATGGTCGCCTGACTTGAACGCCTCAGACCTGGACTTCAGTAGGGAGTGGATCTTCCGGTGCATCCATGGTTTCTGGTTAGGGAGCATTCGGATTAATTTCTTCGGCGTACAGTCTTCTACGCACTTCATTAATGAAGTCTGTAACTGTAGTGGCATATTCGTTTAGATTGAATGGTAACTTCTTGAATATGGACCAGCCCACTGACTCTGAGCAGTTCCATCGAAGATCTTCCATTGCCTCAGACCAGCACTGCATTACTTTCTGTACTGAGTCGTCTTGCTTCAATTTCTGCTTGTAAGCTGGGTGGACGAGCACAGCACTCTGATCTAATTTTTCCAAAATGCAGATAGTGTGTGGAATGGTAGGCATTTTTGGTTGTTTAGTAATGGTCAAAGATGTTTAGATCTCTGGTGGGACAGGAGACATGTTGATGGTATTTTGGTAGCACGTTCTTGAGGTTGACCTGGTTGAAGTCACTGGCTACGATAAACAGTGACTCAGGGTATTCCATCTCAAGACTGTTTTTAGCATTGTATAGTTCATCAAGTGCACTTTTCAATTCCACATGGTTTGGGATGTAGACCGCTGTCAGGATAGCAGGTTGTGCGGCAGGTCGTAGGGACGGGACTTCACTGTAAAATATTCTGGACCCAGGGAGTAGTAACTCGCCAGGGTCGCCACAACTGAGAAACAGGAATTGTTGATCAGGAAGCGGACCCCATCGCCCCTTGCTTTGCCATAGAACACCAAGCAATCCTTTCGGTGAACTGAGAAACCTTCAGCTTGTAAGGCAGAGTCAGGTGTACCAGAAATGAACCGTATCTCTGAGAAAGCTTGAGTTTCTCATCAGTGCCATTGATGATGGATGTAGGGGCAGACCAGGTGCTGTGGACATTGTGTGGTTCCTGATTATGGAGAGTTGCCAGGTTGACTGAGAGGCACTGATTGAGTAGTTTTCTTTCTCTGCAGAGCTCTTGAATCCATTAAAATTAAATTTCTAGATTCTGCTGTCTTGGGGCAAAGCTGATGGACAAAGCAGACCAGATTTAGGCAATGGTCTGTCCAGCAGTCATCCGCTCCTGTGTGAGTGTTGTGAACATCCTTGTGGTCCCCTGCTCAGCCAATGACGTGGTCAAGCAGCTATCAATGACTACAAGGGTTGCCATGAGGTCTTGTATCTCTAATGAAATGGGGTGTTAATCGTTACTAGACCATGGTCCAGGCATTTTATCAGTACCACGACCTTTGGTTTCACCTTTCCCATGCTTTCCTTGCCAATCATACTTGTCTGGCGGTTTGTCTTCTTCTTAACTCTAGCACTGAAATCACCAAGGAAGAATTAACCTGTCTCCGTCTGGGATGTGGGGCAGTGACTAATCAAGACTGGAATAGAACTCCTGTTTGGCCTCATCCATTACTTCTAGGGTTGGAGTGTAAACAGAGAAGGCTGTGATGTACTGTTTCTAGGAATAGGTGAGCCGAAGAATCACAAAGTGTTAATTTATCCTAGGGGGGCTTATTGAGATGGTCGACTTATTCGTTTTTTGTGACAAAACCAACTCCATGGAGTCAGTGCTGTTCCTCATTTACTCTCTTGCAGAAAAAGGTGTATCTGCCTTCTTGTTCTCTGAGCTGATCTTCTGCCTGCCTGCCTGCCATGTTTCACTCACGGCAGCAATGTTAATGTCATAACACCGGAGTTCCTAGGCGATGATAGTGATCTGACATTCAGGTCTGTCACTGCTGGGGTTCTCCATGTGTCAAACATCATTTTGAGGAGGTGGAAGATGCAAGTATGTAGGATCTTTTAATGTGGGATGGCCATTGCTCATTGTCTACCACACAGTCCTGGTAGAGCAACATCTTTGTCCAATGACAGAGATAGCTGGGGGTTCAGGCACCACTGCATAGGTGGTTGGAACATGCTCCATGCAATTTCAAGCTCCCCTTTCCACTTGAAGACTGAAGCGAGCAACCATGGCTAGCACTCAGTTGATACCTCTCCCCCCTCTGAGTCTGAAGGATCTGAACTCAAATCTCACTCCAGGACCCAAGTGTGACAGTTTGGGTGAGGTTCCAGTGCAGCACAAAGGGAGTGCTGCATTGTTGGAGGTTTCATTTTGCAGATGAGACATTGAACCAAAGTCCCATCTGCCCTCCAGTATAGCAAACAAATCCCGTAACAGTAGTTCAAAAAGAGCAGATGAGGTATCCTGGCTGTCCAGGTTATCTCTCGCTTAACATGATAAAATCCAGTTGGTTGGTGCCATCTTGTTCTTTGTAAGAATTTTCTGTCCACAAACAGGCTGCTCCATTTCCTACATTACAACAGTGACTCCTCTCCCAGCATTATTAGTAGGCTGTCAAGCATATGAAATGTCTGATGGTGCTGGAAGGTGCTACATAAATCTTGAATTTTTCTTTTTCAGTTTGTGAACCTTCTAGGACTTGATATGGACCATGTTCAATAGAAGTTTTTTGAACACACTAGAATACAGGTTAGGATGTGTTCTGCCCATTTAAGTAATATGGGCTCAATATATACTAATTTCTGAGTGTGAGTTTTGTACCAAATCTGCACCAGAGGCGGGAATGTGACTGCTTTGGTTTCCACAGGCTTTGGCATACCCTTGACAGCAGCCTGAAATCACTGTTGAATCAATTTACACTGGTCCACAGTGTTATTTGCAAATATGTGGATAAACAAAGTGAAGGGGTTTCCACACCAGATCAGGCTAGTGTTTTCCAGCTTGACAGCGATCCCCAAAGATCTCTAGAAGTGAACAGCAGTTTATATTTTTATGGCATGTTTTGTGTAACTAACTGAAGGAACACTTGGGGAAGTTTATTTTTCATTCACATTCTATAGACTGGGACTTCGCAAGAGTGCTCTTCCCAGCTTCACAGCGCAACTATGCTTGGTCCTCTGCAAGTTCTGCATACATTGGGGTTTGTGATGGTTCTTGGGAATCCTCAGGCTCCATCTCCTCATTTGCCTACTCATGAAAACAGTCTTTCACTGTTTACTCAGGACTCAGCCCTTGGACTCCCCATCAGCACTGATAGGATGCCAAGGCACTGGGCCAAGTGCTGGAAAATGGGATTAAGAATAGTTAAGTAGTTGTTTTTGCCTGACATGGATGCAATGGGCATAAGGGCCTTTTTTTCTGTGCTGTCAATCTCAATGACTCCAAAGTCTGCTTCCTCTCTGCATCCTACTGCTGTTCCCCATTCTCCAGGATATTGGGATCTCATGCTCCCTCCTTCACTCTCTCCCCACCCAGGCACCTCTGATTGCTAATCCTTTATCTCCCTACCCTTGCTCATCATGTTAATTGCAATATATACAGGTCTAGCTTCAAGTTCTATATTTTTATGCTCATTGAGTTCTCTCTCAAATTTAGATTTATTTCCAATTTGAAGCTGCTGCAACACAATCAGCCAGCGACAGGATCTCACTCATTGACTGTATTACCTAGCACAAGATAATACCAGAAGGTAGCAATCACCAGACAATCCGAACAGTGATGGAGAGATCATAGATTGGCACTACTTGTAATCTCTGCTGAGTTGCAAAGCTCTGTATCAGAGTCTACAATACCCCATGATTTATATGTAGCAGGGGAAGCAGTCCCACACTCTGAGCTACCATGAATCAATTAATTGGAACTTATGATTAAAACTGCATGCTACACAATGTCTCTTTAAAGATATCAGAGACAAAGGGAAGAGAAACCAGGCCAATCAGAAACATACCCCACCTTTTAAATTTTCTGTTTTTTATTTACAGGTTCAAGACAATCCTCCAGATTATGACAAGTATTACCGTCAAATGAGTAAGGTAATTTGTTCTTGCGTGTTGATTCACAAGCTCAGACTTTCACTGCCATGTTCCTTTTGTGTTCCTTCTGATCCAAAACATGTTGCGCTTTGACTTCTTCCCTCTGCAGCCCCTGTGGTTAATGATTCTGATCAATTTCCTGTGGTTTGAAACTGCGCGGTCTGTCTCCTTCAAGATTAGAGCTCTAGAAGTGAACAATTGTTTGTATTTTCATGGCACATCTTGTGTAAAAAGTTGTCTCAGTGCTTGAACTGATGGAGATTGGTGGTGGAGAGGTGATTTCTGAAGGCCCACTGAGAGTAAACAGCCGCTGAATTTGAAGACTGAGCCAGAAGTGTGGCCTTAGCTTATGCTGTCTTTGATCGCTAGGAAATGATAAGTCATCAAAGACGTAACATTGCTAAAAGGCATACAGTCAAAGCTCTATGTCTTGCATTCATCAGGACTAGATGGCAAGAAACCAGTCTTGCAAAAGGAGCATCAATTTATACAGCATACAAAGAGAGTGCTGATTGTTTGGGAAATCATTGGCATGACAATGCACCAGGAACTGTTAACCATCAATCTTGGTTCTCAGACCATAAGACGTAAAAGGAAAAAAAGGCAATTCAGCCCAGTGAGTCTGCTTTGCTACTCAGTGAGATCATAGCTGATCTCTTAATCTCCAACTCCACTTACCTGTTTTTTTCCTCTCTAACCCTTGATTCATTTACTGATTAAAAATCTGTCTCTCTCAGCCTTTAATATACTTAATGGCACAGCCTTGACAGCCTGGTGAAGCATTTCACAGATTCATTATCCTCAGAGAATAAAATTCTCTAAATCTTCACAGATTTGACTGATCGATAGTTACTTTGCCCACTCTCCTAACTTGTTCGTTTATTTACCTAGTTTAAACTACGGAAGACTTTGATGTTAACTATTGCCTTATTTCTTTATTTTTCTTTCTTATTTCTTTATTATTCGGTGAAGTAATGCTTAACTTTTTAACTCTCATTTATCTTACTACTTTGTACCTGAGTGTTTTTGTACCGAGGTACCTTGGTACCTAAAATGGCACTACGTGAAGCAACATTATATGCTTTTCACTGTACTTCTGTACTTGAGTACATGTAGCAATAAAATTTAAACTCTAATCCAGTAAAATTCCTTCTCATCGCTATCTTAAATGGGTGCCTCCTTATTCTGGATAATGCCCTCTGGTCCTAATCTCTCCCACAAGAGAAAACAACCAAGGCAAACAAGACTATGGGCAAGGTTGAAAATGGAGTTAGAATAGCTTGGTGGATGTAATTGACCAGCATGGACACAATTGGCCAAAGGACCTTTTCCTATGTTGTAGACCTCTATGATTAATTTCTCTGTATCTATCCTATCATATTCCCTAAAAAGCTTAAATTAACGTTTTGAGTCTTGTGAGTCTTCTGACTTGAGTCACTGGACTTGAAACATTAACGTTATGTCTTCCTCACAGATGCTGCCAGACTTGCGGAGTTCCTCCAAAAATTTCTGTTTTCATTTCAGATCTCCAGCATCTGTAGTTCTTTATTTCATTATCCCCTGAGAATCTTATATGTTTCAATAAGGTCTCCTCTCATTCATCTAAACTCTGATGAATACAAGCCACCCACTCAACCTCTCCTCATTAGAAAATCTTTGCAAACCCAAGATCAGCCTAGTGAACCTTCTCAGATTACCTCCAATGCCAGTATATCGTTCCTTAAATAAGTGGCCAGAAACTGTTCACAGTATTCCAACTGTCATCTGTCTAGTTCTTTGTATAACTGTAGCAAGATCTCCCTATTTTTATTCACTGTTCCTTTTGAAATAAATGTCAATATTCCATTTGTCTTTCCCCAATACCCACTGTTCATGTAGACTGGTCAAGGTATTGTGGATTTCTAAATGCAAGAGATTGACATTTCATTTCCCAGTAAAAGAGATGCAATGTTTGTACAATTTCTGTTTGTCTAAATAAGGCGCAGTCTAGCATGCATAAACGCAACACTGTAAGCCCAACTAAAAATCTTAAATTGGTTTCTGGGCCAATTCCTAGTATAGTCAGAATTATTTAGCAAATGTTGTCAAGAATAGCAGAATCATATCTAATGTTTGGTTATGGTGTTCTAATTTAGTACAATGTATTTAATGTTTTATGTAGACAAAAGGAGCTCGTACATGTATTGCACCTTTTATTTGGGAAAGGAGTCATGGAGACATCCAGTCCCTCTCGCATGCACATCCTGATGAGAGCAAGATAAAAGCATCGACCTTGTGTCTCCTTTTAGCAATGTTTAAGTACTGTACTACAAAGCAATTATCTACAGACTTGATAACAGATGGGCACATGGATAATAAAGAAAAAAATGTCAAGAGATAAATTGAGTGTAGCAACCCTACAGTAATTAATGATTAATCATGTACAAAAAGCTGGGACTGGTTGTATGCTTTGCTTTATCTAAGCCGCTATGATCTACCTGTACAACTCACAAAACAAAGCCTTTCACTGTACTTAGGACATGTGACTACAATAAATCAAATAAAATCCAGGATAAGTATTAAAAAGTTTAACAGAAGAATATCCAATAATAGTGTCTCTGGATACAGCAGAGGTGATTGCACAGAAGTGCGATTAGAAAGGGTTTTGAAAATATTCAGTATTGGTAAAAATTGAGAGTACAAGAATAGGGAAGTCCTGCTGTAGCTGTACGGGCATTATTAAGACTGCTGTATAAAATTTTAGGCTCCTTACTTAAGGAGGGACAGATGTGCATTGGAGGCAGTTCAAGAAGTTTCACTTGGCGGATTGCTCTGATGAGAGGTCAGGTTAAGCAAGTTGAGCCCAACCACCATGGAGATTCAAAGAATGTGAGGTAATATTATTGAACAAAGTTTGAGAAGGCTAGGCAGAGAGGGTATTTTGCTTTGAATGGGAGTCTAGACCTAGAGCGCACAATGCAGAGACACGTGAGGTGAGGCACTTTCATTGGACGAACATTAAAAGACAATTTAAAATAAGGAGTACAATTCTAAATTTGTGGACCACAGTTTGTGGCTTTCCACTTACGAGAGATGAGGAGGAATCCAAATATAAAAACTGAGCCTAGAGATAAGTATGTAGAAGTGACTAAAACCAAGCTGAGTGGGAAGAAGGAACAGAGAATTTATCATTAATAGTACATCAGAGAGTAAAGTCTATGTAGGGAATGGTAGTGTAAAAATCACAAAATTGTCACTGCAGAAGGAAATATTTTCGCACATCATTCTAGCTTTGTTTATACATCGCTTGAAATCTATACCCTCTCATTCTTTTTTCTTTTATGAGCAGGAATAGCTTCTCACTATCTACTGTATCCAGCCCACTCATGATTTTGAAAACCTTTATCAAATCTCCTTTCAGCTGCCTCCTTTCTAGGGAGAACAGTCTCAATTTCTTCAATCTGTCCTCATAATTAAAAATACTCATTCTTGAAACCATTATTGTAAATTGCTTCTGCACTCACTCTAATATATTCACATCTTTCCTGTAATGTGGTGCCCATAACTGTACATGATACTCCAGCTCAGGTCCAAAAAGTGTCTTGTACAAGTTCAACATTACCTGCTTGCTCTTTTACTGTATGCCCCTATTAATTAATCTGAGACTACACTATGCTTTCTTAGCTGCTCTCTCCACCTGTCCTACCACCTTCAATTACCTATGCACATAAACACCCTCTGCTCCTGCACTCCTTTAGAATTGTACCCCTTATTTTACAATGTCTTTCAATGTTCTTCCAACCAAAGTGCATCACCTTTCATGTCTCTGCATTGAACCTCATCTTCTGCCTGTCATCCCACTCCACCACTTGTCAATGTCTTTTTGGAGTTCCACATTGTCCTCTTCACAGTTTAGAATTCTTCCAAGTTTAGCGTCATATGCAAATTTCAAAATTGTCCCAATACCAACCCTCTGGGAACTCTACTACAAATTATCTTTTGTTACCCTGTTTCCTATCACTTCTATCAATGTTGTGCCTATTTGCTACTGTCCTTCCTTCACAAGTCTTTTATGTAGCATAAAAATAAAATTGAAGCCACTTTATCTGAATGTGTAGAGTATTTGCAATAATTTTGATGAAATAGAGGCTCAGATAGAGAGAAATGGTTTAGATCTAATCACCATTACAAATTCATGGTAACAAGTTAGCCCAGTTGGAAAATAAAGATTCAAATTTTTCAGAAAGAGACACAATGGAAAAGGAGGAATAACCCTGATAATAAAGAATGCCATAAAGTCATTAATGAGAAGAGAATTAGACTCAAAATCAGGAAGTAGATTCCGTTTGGGTGGAGATGAAGAATAGAGTGATCTGAAAACCATGGTAAAAGTGAGATTTTAGGCTCTCTAACAGTAGTCAAGCCATTGGATAGTTCACTAAACAAGAAATGATTGGAGTTTATAATAGATGCACTGTAATAATTTTGGGGACTTTTAATATAGTCTGGACAAACCAAATTGGCAATGTGGTCTGGAAGATGAGTTCAAAGGATACTTTTGTGACAGCTTTTTGGAGCAATGAGTTGTAGAACAAGTAAGGACCAAGTAATTTTAGATCTAGTATCATGCAACGGAGACAGGATTAACTAGTAATGCCATAGTAACAGATCGAAAGAGTGATCATAGTTCCACTGACTTTTGTACTAAATTTGAAAGTAACATACTGAAATCACAAGCAGCAATCTAAAACTTCACTAATTACAGAGGAATGAGGGGAGAACCGCCTTTGGTTAATTTGTGGTAAATGAATAGTGGAAACATTAAAAGAAGTCATTCAAAATGTTCCACCAAGAATACAATTCATCGAAAAACAAAAACTCAACAAGATCCATCAATGTAATTAAGAATTGCATTAAATTAAAAGAAAAGGCTGATAATTTTGTTAAGAATAGTAATAAATTTGAGGATTGGAAGTGTTTTAGAAACCAGCACAGGCCCAAAAAAAGGAGAGAAAAGAGTAAAAAAACAGAATGAGAGTAATCTGGCAAGAAATATCACAGATTATAAGAGCTTCAACAAGTACGTAAAAAGGAAGAGAGTAGCCAAATATAAGAACAGTTCTTCCAAAATTCCATAGATTCCAGAATGATCCAACAAGATTGGAAGTGAACAAGTGTAATGCCATTATTCAAAAAAGAAGGGATACAAAAAACTGGGGTGGCTACTCTGACATCAGTCATGTGGAGTCTATGACAAACTGGAAAAGCATAGTGTGATCAGAACCAGTGAGCATGGTTTTATGAAAGAGAAATTCCATTTGGCAAATTTATTCGGAGATTTTTAAGGATGTGACTGGTAATAGAGATAAAGGGGAACCTGTAGATATAATATCCTTAGATTTCCAAAATGCATTTGGCAAGGGCTCCATGAGCTGGGGTGATATATTAGCCCAAATTGGGGATTGGTACAATCAGGTAGCAGGGAGAAATGGGGCATTTTCAAATTGGCAGGCTGTGAACAGCGTTGGATCACCAAGCTAATGAAAAGACAAATAGTAATATACCTTAAGTCCACTGACATTGTGGTAGGGGGGAATATAAGGTGTAAGGAAAACACCAGACTACAAAAAGCTCAAGACAAGTAAAGTGAGTGGGCAACCAGTAGGAAGGTATGAGGATGAGACAGTAGGAACTGCAGATGCTGGAGAATCTGAGATAACAATGTGTAGAGCTGGATGAACACAGCAGGCCAAGCAGCATCAGAGGAGCCGGAAGGCTGAAGTTTCGGGCCTAGACCCTTTCCTGAAGAAGGGTCAAGGCCCGAAACGTCAGCCTTCCTGCTCCTCTGATGCTGCTTGGCCTGCTGTGTTCATCCAGCTCTACACCTTGTTATCTTGGAAGGTATGAGGATATTTACTTTGGTCATTAGAATAGAAACACAGAAGATGTTTCAAAAGGTAGGAAACTTGTAAATGCTGATTTTCAGAAAGACCTGAGTGTACGTGTGCAAGGAACACAAGAACGTTACAATGAAGAATAAGCAAACATGAGGCTGTTTGAAGTCATTCCACTGTGCTAAACTGACCCTTTGACTGAAATGGCAGGGTCTTTGCCAAACTTGCCCAGGGACAGAATAGCAATGCACTGGACAGGAATTTTCTGATCAAGCATAGATTGGTGGAGGGTGGGATTTATTTACGGATCAATCTGAAGGTTATCCATTTGGATCGGAAAATGACTGTAAATGTTGTCTACATAGACCTTGAGAAGGCATTTCACAGGAGATTGTTAGCAAACTGTCAGGACAAACAGTACTGGAGGTAAGTTTGTGACATGGGTCGGTAGTTGGTTGGGAGGTATGAAATAGCAAGTTCAAGATATGTAGGGTTTGTGGTAGGCTGCAATGCTCATGTTCCTTTGCTCACTCTAATATGTTCTTTCTGTCGCAGTTCAGCCATCAGAATGTTTACCTCCATCAAGAGAGAGGAAGTGCTCGTTGTAACTTTACTGGTGCTGTGTCTTGCAGGGGGGTTTCTCATTCAGCACTCGGGACTGCGGCTGGATTGTAGCAGATTGCACAGCAGAAGGCTTAAAATCCATAATGCTGCTGCAGGAGAAGTGTCCCTTCATCAAGGATCACATTTCTGAGGAGCGACTGTTTGATGCCGTCAATGTGGTAGGCTGTGAATGTCTGTACCGACAGTGGATAATAGAACACATTATCCAGCCCTCCCACTCCACGACCCTCCACCCTCCACCTGCCCAGCCTTGCCCAACCCACTGATAAGTGAAGCATTTACTGGTATGGAACAATGGGCTGGGAATGGTGTGCAGGGGCATTATATATAACTATTCTAATCCCATTTTTCAGCAGTTGGCCCATAGTCTTGTATGCCTTAGCATTGCAAGTGTACATCTAATTACTTCCTAAATGTTACAAGGATTTCTGCCTCTGCCTAATAGGCAGTGAGTTCCAGATACCCACTACCCTCTGGCTGCAAATCTTTTCGTCACATCTCCTCTAAATCTTCTGCCCCTCACCTTAAATCTATGCCCCTGGTCATCGATCCCTTCATTAAGGGGAAATATTTGTTCCTGTCTATCCCATCTATGTTCCTCATAATTTTAAACATCTCTATTATGTCCCTCTCAATCTTCTCTACTCTAAGGAAAACAATCCCAATCTGTCTCAATCTCTCTTAATAATTGAAACTCTCCAGCCCAGGCTATATCCTGGTAAACCTCCTCTGCACCCTCTCCGATACTATCACATTCTTCCTCAGAAATGGATCCTAAAACTGTATACAATACTTTAGCTGTGACCTAACCAATATTTTTTTTAAAAGAAACAGGAATTGCAGGAGAAATGCAGCGTGTATGGCAAAATGGGGAAAGAAAGCAGAGTTAACATTTCTGGTCTCGTGACTGGAAGAATCAATAGCTGCTAGTGGGGACCATCAGTAACTGACAATGGGTTGGTTGTGGTAGCAACCCATGTGATGACAGGGCCTGCGTTATGAAGTTGGGTAAAGAACATGGAAGAAGGCGTTCAAGCCTTAAAATTATTGAACTTGATATTGAGTCCTGAACTTCACTGGACCACTGCAACAAGCGCAAGACAGAGATGTTGGCCGTGGAACACGGTGGTGTGTTGAACTGGCAGGAAACTGGAAGGTCAGGGTCATTGACCTGCTGAGTTTCTCCAGAAATTTCTGTTTTTGTTACAGATTTCCAGCACTGCAGTTCTTTGTTTTTTATTTGTTCAATGTTGTATACAGTTCCAGCATCACTTCCCTGCTCTTAAACTTGACTAATAAAGGCAAGTATCCCATATGCCTTCTGAACAACTTTATCCACCTGCCTTGATACCTTAAGGGACTGGTGTACATGCACACCAAGGTCTTTCTGATGCTACCATTCATCATGTATTCCCTTGTTTGTTCTGACCAAGTGCATCACCTCACATTTATCCAGATTGAATTCCATTTGTAACTGATCAGCCCATCTGATCAGCCTGTCTCTATCCCCCTGTAATCTAAGGCTATCCTCCTCACTATTTACCACCCCACCAATTTTTGAGTCACCAGTGAACTTACTGATCAACCCTCCTACATTCAAATCTTAGCCGTTGATATAAACCGCTAACAGCAAGGGACCCAACACTGACTCCTGTGGAACCCCACTGGACACAGACTTCCAGTCAGAAAAGCACCCTTCAGCCATCACCCTCTGCTTCCTGCCAATTGTGGATCCAATTGCCAAATTTCATTGGATCCCATGGCTGTTACCTTTGCTATCAGTCTCCCACGTGGCACTTTATTTAAAAAATGAGCCTTGCTAAGTCCAAATAGACGAGTGTCCTCAACTACACATCTGGTCACCTCTTTGAAAAATTAAAGCATTGTTGAGATGAACCAGCCATAAACAGACTAAGACTGAAATCTACAAAAACTGACAAGTTCTTATCTGTTATTTGCACCTGAGGTCACCTGAGCTTCAATTTTAGTCTAATCAACTTGCATTGTTATGTTAAGCAGATGTCCCTGGTCTTAGTTTTCTTATTTCCCAAAAGATATTTATCAGGCATGGTTTTTATCTAACCAAGGCCTGCCATATTATGATTATGCTGTCTCCAGTCACCTACCAATTACTCCCCAGTACCTGGCCTTATGTTTTGTGCCAAGGATTGTGAGATTAAATCCTTATCTTGTCTCTGTACATCAGATATCCTTCAGTTCTGTTTATATTTTTTTTCACAAATAGCACTTCCAACTAAAGCTGCTTAATATTTTCAACACCATCAAGATCCCAGAGTGTGGACTGCAATCCTGCACCATCAAATGCAGCAGTGTTGACACTGTGATGCTACAACATCAAACCAGCAGTGTAGACACTGTGATGCTACACCATCAAACTAGCAATTAAACTAATCATCTGATGCCTTCTTAAATGCCTCGATCGAACTATCCTCCAGACATACAGGTAGTGCATTCCAGGCGCTATCTACTGGCTGAGTGAAAAATATTTTTCTCCCCTTGTATTTTTTCCTTTTGCAAAACACTTAAAACTGTGTGCCCTCTAGTTCTTGATCTGTTTCAGTAATTTCTTCCTAGCCACTCTGTCCAGATTCCTCATTATTTTGAAAAGATCTATCAAGTCTCTTCTCAGCCTTCTCTCCTCCATGGAAAATATTTTCAACTTCTCCAGTCTTTCCTGTTAACTGAAGTATCTCATCCCTGGAACCATTGTCATAATCCTCTTCTGCTCACTCTCCAATGCATTCACATGGTGGGCAAATTATTGGAAGGGGCTCTGAGAGATAGGATTTATGATCACTTGGATAGCACAATTTGATTCATGATAGGCAGCATGGATTTGTGAGGGGTAGATCATGCCTCACAAACCTTACTGAATTCTTTGAAGAGGTGACCAAACACGTGGATGAAGGTAGAGCAGTAGTTGTAGTATACATGGATTTAAGTAAGGCGTTTGATAAGGTTCCCCATGGTAGGCTCATGCAGAAAGTAAGGAGGCATGGGACAGGGGGAAATGTGGCAGATTGGGTTCACAATTGGCTGACCCTTAGAAGACGAAGGGTGCTAGCGTACGGAAAATATTCAACACAGTGCTCAGTTACGAGTGGTGTACCACAAGGATCTGTTCTGGGTCCTCTTCTATTTGTGATTTTTGTAAATGATTTGGATGTAGGAGTGGAAGGGTGGATTAGTAAATTCGCGGACGATACGAAGATGGGTCGAGTTGTGGATAGTGCAGAGGGCTGTTCTAGGTTACAAAGGGACATTGATAGTATGCAGAGCTGGGCTGAGAAGTGGCAGATGGAGTTTAACCCTGAAAAGTGTGAGGTGATTCATTTTGGAAGGACAAACGTGAAAGCAGAATACAGGGTTAACGGAAAAATTCTTGGCAGTGTGGAGGAGCAGAGGAATCTTGGGGTTCATGTCCACAGTTCCCTGAAAGCTGCCACCCAGGTGGATAGAGTTGTTAAGAAGGTGTATGGTGTGTCAGCTTTCATTAATAGAGGGATTGAGTTCAAGAGCCGTGAGGTTGTGCTTCAGCTATACAAAACCCTGGTTCAGCCACATCTGGAGTATTGTGTCCAGTTCTGGTCACCTCATTACAGGAAAGATGTGGAAGCATTGGAAAAGGTGCAGAGGAGATTTAGCAGGATGTTGCCTGGAATGGAGGGAAGGCCTTACAAGGAAAGGTTGAGAGAGCTAGGCCTTTTCTCTTTAGAACAACGAAGGATGAGAGGTGACTTGATAGAGGTGTACAAAATGATCAGAGATATAGATAGAGTGGATAGCCAGAGACTTTTTCCTAGGATGGAGGTAGCTATTACAAGGGGGCATAGTTTTAAAGTGAGTGGAGGTAGATATAGGGGAAACGTCAGAGGTAGGTTCTTCACTCAGAGAGTGGTAGGGGCTTACCAGAGAGGGTAGTGGAGTCGGCCTCATGAGGGCCATTTAAGCGGCTATTAGATAGGCATATGGATGCTAGTATAAGGTAGGGGTGGAGGTTAGATAAACCTTAGGTTTAGGGTAAAAGTTCGGCACAACATCGTGGGCCGAAGGGCCTGTGCTGTGCTGTACTGTTCTATGTTCTATGTTCATCCTCCCTATGGTATGACACCCATAACTGTTCGCAATATTCAAGCTAAGATCTAATATAAACATATTTATATATCTCATAAATTCAGCATAACCTGTCTGCTCTTTTAGCCCATGTCCCTATTAATGAAGCCTAGAATACTATATCGTTCACTAACTGCTCTCTTTACGTGCCCTGCCACCTTCAGTGCTCTGTGAACGAATATCATTGGGTTTCTCTAGTCATGCACACTCTTTGAATCTGTGCCCTTTATTGTGTACTGCTTCTCCATGTTGTTTGTGTAAAAGTGTGTCACCTCATACTCTCCCCATTAAACTTCATCTGCCACTTATCCACCTATGCCACAGACTTGTCGACATTCTTTTGGAGTTCCACCACTGTCCTCCTCACAACTCTTCCAAGTTTTGTATCATCTGCAAACTTTGAAATTGTCACGTTTGTAATTCTCCAATCTTCTGACACCATCACTAAATCCGGGGAAGATAGAAAAATAATTGTGAGTGCCTCTGCAAGTCCACCTCCACTTCCTTCAATATCTTTGGATGCATCTCGTCCAGTCTCGGCATCTTATCAAGTTAAAAACTGACAAACAATCCAATATCACCACCTTGTTGTTTTAAAACCCTTCTAGTGACTGAGTTTCCTCCTGTGTCACCATAGCCTGGGCAGCAAATGCCTCATGTCGGTATAGTCAGATGTAGTCATTCAACAACTCAGCCACACCTTTGCCTCCATGTACAAATCCCTTTTTAGTTCCCTAATTTGCCCTGCTCCTTCTTTTATACTTCCCTAACTCTACCATTCAACCGTGCTCATTTCTGCCAACTGCATCATGACAAAACCTCCCTCCTTCTCTCAGCCTTCCTCTCCACCATGTGGCCCAGTGTAATTTACCTTGTCCCCTTCCTGTGGTAACTCAGCAAGGCTTAACTTTGCTTTCAAATGAGATCAAAAGTTGCTGGAGAAACTCAGCACGCCAGGCAGCATCTGTGGAGAGAGAAACCAAATTAACATTTCATATCAATGATATTTTATCAGATCATCATCAGCCAGAAATATTAACTCAACTTCTGTCTCTCCTGATGCAGCTGGACCTGCTGAGTTTCTCCAGTATTTTGAGATTTTGTTTTGTGGCTAATCCAATCCCCCTTTTCTTATTGCAGCTGCTCAGTATGAGAAACCCTGACGGTGGGTTTGCCACATACGAGACAAAGCGCGGGGGACGACTGCTCGAACTTCTGAACCCCTCAGAGGTTTTTGGTACGTCTCAAATTTATATTTTTTAAAAGAATTTTTATTTAATATATGCAAATCTTGGTAGGTTCTCCTGAAGCTCGGTTGTGCATGCAGTAAGTTTCAATACGATCTCTAAAGCACTGAATATATGAAATGGGACATGAGAATTTCATATAAAAACTTCAGTTTGAATAATTACAGTCCCCACTTGATTCTGTCCCTTTCTACTTCTTTGAAGTTGAATGAACGTGTGAGGTGTCAGACCCCTCTGTGGATTAAATTGTTGAAGACTCCAGTTTAAACACCAGGTGTTGTTCTGTGTCATCTATCCATAACAAGAAGGATTTGCATTGAATTTAGACTCTTAAGAAAGATATTCTGTTTGACCCAATTCTAAATGATTGAGTTCTGCATTCAGTTAGTGTTGCTGTCAGCTGTTAGCCAAGATACACCAGTAGATTAGGCCAGTAACTTGTTTGCTGGAATATTCTTAGTTATATCAGTCAAGACACAGTTAGAGATAGTCAATGAGTATTTTGCACAGGATGGTTATGAAAGGATTCAATTTATAAGCTGCTACCACGTTCCTCCTCTGTGTATTTGGTTAAGTTTTTGTTACCCTGACTTCCATCCTTTTCTCTTGTCTCCCTACAAGTATGAGTTCTGATCTTGCTCCTCTGGGCTCCACAGTACATGCCTGTTCAGTTTTGTATTATTTATAACGAGATATGGGCGTTACTAACTCTGCCATCATTTACTGCCTATCCCTAATTGACCTTGAAGGTGGTGGTGAGCTGCCTTCTTGAACTGCAGCAGTCCTTGGCGTGTAGGGACATGCACAATGCTGTTAGGGAGTTCCAGGATTTTGACCCAACGAAGAAGTAATGTAATGTTTCCAAGACAGAATGGGGAATGACTTGGAGAGGGCCATTTTAGGTGGTAATGTTCCCATGTATCTGCTGACCTGTCCTTCTAGGTAGTGTTGGTGTTGGAAGGTGTTGTCGAAGCAACCTCGGTGAATTTCTTTTTTTTAAAATTCATTTGTGTGATGTGGACATGGCTAACTGGCCAGCAGTTATTGCCCATCCCTAGTTTCCCTTGAGAAAGTAGTGATGAGCTGCCTTCTTGAACCGCTGCAGTCCACCTGCTGTGGGTTGACCAACAATGCCATTAGGCAGAAAATACCAGGATCTTGACTCCGTAACAATGAAGGAATGGCAATATATTTCCAAGTCAGGATGATGAGTGACTTGGAGGGGAACTTGAAGGTTCTGGTGGTTGTGGGTTTAGAAGAGGATCTGAGGTCTGAGGATCTTTGGTGAATTTTCGCAGTGCATCTTGGGGGTAGTTCACCCAGATACTACTGTGCGTCAATGATGAATGCAGCGAATGTTGAATATAATGGATCAGGTGCCAGTTTAGCAGGTTTCTTTGTTCTGGATGGTGTCAGGTTTTTTGAGTGTTGTTGGAGTTACTCTAATCCAGGCAAGTGGGGAATGTTTCATCACAATCCTTACTTGTGCCTTGTTGATGGTGGACAGGCTTTGAGGAGACGGAAAGTGAGTCACTTGCTGCAGGATTCTTGGTCTCTGATCTGATCTTATACCCACAGTATTTATATGGCAAGTCCAGTTGTGTTTCTGGTCAATGGTAAGCTCCCAGGATGTTGATAGTGGGGACTGGTAACTCCATAGAACATCAAAGTGGTTAGCTTGTCTATTATTGGAGATGACTGTTGCCTGGCATTGGTATGGCACAAATGTAAATTGCCAGCGTTCAGCCCAAGCCTGGATATTTTCTATGTCTTGCTGCATTTGCACATGGACTGCTTAAGTATCTAAGGAGGTATGAATGGTGCTGAAAATTGTGCAGTCATTGGCAAATATCTTCACTTATATTGGAGAGAATGTCATTAATGAAGCAGCTGAAGATAGTTGTGCCTAGGACACTTTGCTGAGGAACTCCTGCAGAGATATTCTAGAGCTGAGAAGACTGATCTCCAACAGCTACAACCATCTTCCTTTGCGCCAAGTATGGCGCCAACCAGTGGAGAATTTTTCCCCCGATTTCTAATGACTCCAATTTTGCTATGGCTCGTTGATGCTACACTTGGTCAAATGCAGCCTCAATGTCAAAGGCTGCAGCTCTTACCTCACCTCTGAAATTCAGCTCTTTTGTCCATGTTTGAACCAAGGCTGCCATGAGGTCAGGTGCTGAATAGCCCGAGTGAACCCAAAGTGGGCATTTGAGAGCAGGTTATTGCTGAGCAGGTACTGCTTGGAGCACCGTTGATAACAATTTCCATTTTTACTGATGATTGAGAGGAGACTGAAGGGGTAGTAATTGGCTTTTTGTATACAGGACATAACTGGGCAATTTTTCACATTGTCGAGTAGGTACCAGTGTTGTAGCTGTACTGAAACAGCTTGGGCATGGAAAGTTCTGGAACACACATCTTCAGTACTATTCTAGAATGTTGTCAGGGTCTGTAATGTTTCATTTCAGCAAGTAATCTAGATACCATACGTAATGTTGGGGACCTCGGGAGGAGGCCGAGAAAGATGACCCCCTTGACACTTCCAGCTGATTCCTGTCAGAAGTCAGAAATTGAGCTTGTAACTCTAATCTGTGATTTCTCTATAGTTCAATATTCCTTTGATTTTTAAGTATGGCATCATGGGACCCAGGGTCCTCACAACCCATTTGAACTAGTTTGGTTGTGGAGGTGTGTGTTAATGCTACTTTCACCGCTCCCCTTCTCAAACCTCTGTCCCACTGTTAGTAACTGCGAGACATCTCCATGCTGACATTTGAAATGAAGCTAATTTTTCTTTCCCATCAGCTGCCCTCAGAGCTTTGGACTTCTCGTTCACTCACCCCAACTCCCCTGATTCCAAAAGTGTGAATTATACAAATTGTCCAGCCAACATTGGATTGTTGTACTTCGGCAGCTTTGCTAGTTGAAGTGATTCCCTGTGCTTGCCTGTCTCCGAATTCTCTTTCTCTTTTTTTCAATGTATCATAGGAAAATAAGGACAGGTATAGGCTATTCAGCCGTTGGAGCCTGTCCTGCCATTCATAAAGATCATGCCTAATGGAACACTTCGTTGCCTTTTACCCACCCACTCCCATATCCTGTACACCACTGTTAATCATAAATCTATCAATCTCTTCTTTAAACATACTCACAGACTCAGCTTCCATGACCCTCTGTGGTAGAGAAATCCAAAGGTTTACAACCTTCTGAAACATAACTGCCCTATTCTTCCACTCAATAAAAAATAACATTCTGTTAGTTTTCCTGATTACTTGCTATACCTGCATTCAAACCTTCTGTCATTCATCTGCTGAGACATCCAGATCTCTGTACGTGTCAGAGCTGTGCAACCTCTCACCATTTAGACAATATGCTTTTTTATTCTTTCTGCAGAAAAATGAACAATTTCACATCTTTCCCATAACTTACTCCATTTGCCAGATCTTTGCCTTCTCACTTAACCTATTTGATCCCTTTGTAACCTCATGTCCTTTCCACTCGTCACTTTTCTATCTACCTTTGAATCATCAGCAATTTTAGCAACCGTCCCTTCGATACCTTCATCGTAACCATTTATAGTAAGGGTTGAGACCCCAGCACCGACCCCTGTGGCACATCATTTAAGACATCCTTCCAGCCTGAAAAAGACCCATTTATTCTCTGCCACCTGTTACCCAGCCAATCATCTGTCCGTGCCAATATGTTCTCCCCTATACTATGAGCTTTTATTTTCCTTAATAACCTTTGGTGTGGCACCTTATCAAATGTTTTTGTAAAGCTAAGTACGATACATCCACCAGTTCCCCTTTATTCAAAGCACAACCTAATTCTTCAAAGAACTCCAATAAATTAGTTAAATATTATTTCCCTTTGATAAAGCCATGTTGGTCCTGCCTGATTACCTTGAACTTATCCAAGCGCCCTGTTATAACATTTTTAATAATGGCTTCCAACATTTACTGGCCCAGTTTGCCCGGTGTCTTTCCATAGGACAGTCCCGCCATCCATTTGGTACCTGACCACTTATTCTCCCTCTGTTTCTCCTCCGCTTTGTGCAAATCAGGCTTTGGCTCTACTCCCCAGAAGAACTGTCACTCTCACCATTATCTGATGCTGAAAATTTGTTCTTGCGTGAGATGCACTCTGAGGCTTTCCTGACTACTTTCCTGCCTTCTTCTGACTAATGGTCCCTTATTCCTTCTCTGACTACACTTCCTTAAGCTGCATGGTGACCGTGTCTAAAAATGTGTTATCCATATAACTCTCAGCCTCGCGGATGCACTGCATACCTCCAGCTGCCGCTCAAGTTAGTCAAACTGGTGGCACTTCCTGCAGATCTGGTCTTCCAGACTGTTAGGAGGATCTAAAACTTCCCACATACTGTAGGCAGTGAAATACACGGGACTGAGCTCTCCTGCCATACTTTCAGTTAAAATACTCCTTCCATAAATTTAAGCCGAGTGGAAGCTTATCTAAGTTTTGCTGGAACTCTCGCCTTTTCTTAATGCAGTTTTAAAGTTTACCCATTACCTACTAATTAGGTGCCTGCTTCATGTTGTCATCACACTTGTCAGGATTTTTTTTAAAAAAATGATGGAGTCCCTGTTAGGGTTAAGCTGCTGTTCTGACTGAGCTTAATCTCTTAATCTTACTCCCACTGGATTTTATATGGCCCCAGGCTTCTCCTTATGCCTTGTCAGAAGGTCCTAATTTCGTCCCCTCTCAGTGATGCTGCCCGCATGTCACAGGGTTCTCACCTTTTAGAACATAGAACAGTACAGCACAGGAACGGGCCCTTTGCCCTCCCCCCATTTATGTGCTGATCCTAATGCCATTCTAAACTAATCCCATCTCCCTGCACTTGGTCCATATTCCTCTATTCTCTATCTGTTCATGTGTCTGTCTAAATGTCTGTTAAACATTGCTATCGTGTTTCTGCCGCCTCCCCTGTGAGTGTTCCAGGAACAAGGGATCATGTATGTGGAAAGAAACAGTTTCCTTGCACATCTCCTTTACACTTATTTCTTCTCAGCTCAAACCAATGTCCCCTAGTATTAGACATTTCCATCCTGGGAAGGAAAATCCGACTGTCTAACCTATCCATGCCTCTCACAATTTTATTTACTTCTATCGGATCAGCCAGTCAGCTTCCGACGCTCTAGCAAAAACAAACCAAGTTTGTCTGACCTCTTCTTATGGTTAATGCACTCAATCGAGGCAACATCCTGGTAAAGAGATAGCAAGAACTGTAGGCGCTGGAGTCAGAGGGAACACAGCAAGCCAGGCAGCACCAGAGGAGCAGAAATCTGAGGAGGGGTCCCGACCCGAAACGTCAACTTTCCTACTCCTCTGATGCTGTCTGGCCTGCTTTGTTCCTCCAACATCCTGGTAAACCTCTTTTACAGCCTCTCCAAGACCTCCACGTCATTCCTATACTATGGTGACCGGAACTGCTCACGATACTCCAAATATGGCCCCACTAAAGTCTTATAAAGCTGCAACGTGTCTTCTCAACTTTTAAACTCTGTCCTGACCAATGAAGGCAAGCTTGCCATACATCTTCTTTACTACCTTAACAACTGTGTTGTCACTTTCAGGGAGCTATGGACTTGCCAAGATGCCTCTGTTTACATCAATTTTCCTAAGGGTTGTGCCATTTACTGGATACTTTCCTCTTGCATTTGATTTTCCAACTGATCTATATCATACTGTATCCTCTGATGACCATCCTCACTATCCTCAAGTCTACTTTCTAATCAAGCCACCTACATTTTAATCCAAATCACTTATAAATATTGCAAACAACAGAGGTCCCAGCACTGATTCTTGCAAGACGCCACTGGTCACGGATCTTCAGTCAGAAAAATGCTCTTCACCACACCCATTCCTCTCTGTAATGTTGCCTGTCGCAATGTCCATACCTCACTTGGGTCTCTCCCAATTCAAGTGGACCCTATCCCAGCAGCAGGGAAGTAAGTTGTCTTTGACATGGTACAAGTCTGTGAAGAGATATAGACAGGTTAAGTGACTGGGCAAACAAATTGTAAATGGATTATAATGTGGGAAAATGTGGATTTGTCCAGTTGGTCGTAAGAATATAAAAGCAACATATTGTTTAAATGGAGAAAGATTACAGGACTTGGTGATAGAGGAGTTTGAGTGTTCTGTTACTTGAATTGCAGGTGCAGCTAGTGGTTCTAAAGGCAAGTAGAATCCTGTACACTATATTGGTGAAACCACATCCAGAATACTGTGTGCACTTTTGGCTTCCTTATTTGGAAAGGAATGTTATCTCATTAGATTCAGTTGAGAGAAGGTTCATTCCTGGGATGAAAGTGTGATGAAGAAAGGTTGGGCATACACCCACTGGAGTTCCAAAGCATGACGTCATGATCTTGTTCTAATGTACAAGATCCTAAGGGTCTTGACTTGGTCGTACTGAAAGGATATTCCCCTTGTGGGGGAGATTAGAACAAAGGAACATAGGGTACAAACAAAGGATCAGTCATTTAAGACAGATGAGAATTATTTATGAGTTATTAGTGTGTGGAATTCTTTTCCTCAGAATACAGCAGAGGCCGAATTGGAATTTTGACAGACAAGGAGACGTCAAGGGTTATGAGGTGCCAGACAGGAAAGTGGAGTTAAGACCACAACCAGAATCTTATTGAATAGTAGAGCAGGCTCAAGGGTTGAATGGCCTACTCCTGTTCTTTAGTTCTATGTTCCTGTGTAATGGTATAGTTCCTGTCTCAGTACTGATGCCAATGACTATGAAATGGAAGCCTCCTTTACCAAACAACTCCTTCAGTCCCATGCTCATCTCTCTGCTCTGAGAGCCAGTAGACATTGGCTTGACACCATGTCACTGGCAACGGAAATGAGGATGTTGAGGGCAGGAAGGGAAGAAATGAAGACTGCTCACGTAGTCAACGGATGCATGTAAATTGGGAGCAAAGTTTTCCGTTTTGGAGCTCATGCAGGAAGTGGCACTGATTCGGTCAACAACATAGAGGAACAAGGCCCGAGAGAGTGGATGTAACTAGAACTGGAACAGCTTTCTCCCCATATACAGCCTATCAAATGTGTGATAAAGTTCCCATTACAGGTCTTGTTACATTTGAAATCTCTTCAATATTGTTGCTTGTGATAGTGTTTCATTATCCCAAAAGTTTGTCGCTATATTGACTAAAAACTTTCCTGATATCAGTTTGAAATTTGCTTTCATCTAATTTAAAATAATAAATTCCTACTTTTTTTAATCATCTGGGTTCAGGGCAGCCATGGATTGTTTCATGGTACACCTCGGAGTCTGAAAGCTGTGAGTTCAAGTCCGACTTGAGTATGAACATCCAGACTGACAACCCAGTGCAGTCTTAACAGAGTCTTGCATTGTCAAAGATGGTATCTTTCACAAGAAACATTATGTCAGATCTGCTGCTCTCTCAGGTCGTTACAAAATATCAGATGGCACTATTTTGAAGTAGGCCAGAGGTGTGGTTCTTCATCCCTTACAATATTTATTCCTCAAAGTAGCATCACAAAGCTCGGGAGTTTACTGTGTGCAGATTGGCTGCCTCATTTCTGACATTACGGCAGTGACTGCTCTTTACAGCCAGTAATATACTTCTAAAAATGCTCTGGGACATGCTGTGGTTGCAAAAGGTGATATATAAATTCACATGTCTTTTTTCTTATCTTGTCTAAGATCATTTTTATATCTGTAATGTTAATCAAGTCACTCTGCCCAAGTAATGAAAAGCAACAAATAGACACCATTATTAAATACGTCTCTTTTCTGCAGGCGATATAATGATTGATTACACGTATGTTGAGTGCACATCTGCTGTCATGCAGGCATTGAAACATTTCCGTGAGAAATATCCATACCACAGAGTGAGGGAGATCCGGTGAGTATATTAGACACTAATAAATTGCCAGAGCAGCTTCCTTTACATCAGCTCCAACATGGATATGAATTGTTCAGTGCTTTGCAAAAGCTGTACCTAAACGGCCATCTACTTTCTAACCATTTAATCTGATCTTTTCAGCGACACTTTGGAAAAGGGCCTTGAGTACTGTCGGAGAATGCAGAATCCAGACGGGTCATGGGAAGGGTGAGTGGGTTGTGAGTGTTGCAAGTATTGAAAAATCTTCGAAGTAAAGAGCATGAATTTGGCAATGAAGTGAAGCCTGAGTCTTTATGTGATGGTTTCTCCTTCTACCACCTTGGGAATGGAAAGAGTCACCAAAGCAAGATGGATTAGAGCTTACCACTCTGAATGTTTTCAGTGTATGAAAAGAGCAGGAGTAGGTCATTCAGCCAATCAAGCCTGCTCCACTCTTCAATAAGGCTTGTCTGAGGTCTCAGCTCCTTTTTGCTGCCTGTGCCTCCCCCCGGCAAAAATCCTCAACTTCCTTGTAGATTAAAATTCTGACAAATGCACCCTTGAGTTTATTCAATGTCCCATTGTCATTGTGCTCTGGGGTAGAAAATTCCAAAGGTCATTCATCTTCTGGGAGTAGATATGATCATGGCGAGGTGACGGCATCATCCAACAATCCAGGGTCCCAGGTTAGTGCTCTAACACATGGCAGCTAGCGAAATGTACATTCAAATAATAAGGGTTCAGAAAAGATTTACAAGGATGTTGCCAGGGTTTGGAGGGTTTGAGCTAGAGGGAGAGGCTGAATAGGCTGGGGCTGTTTTCCCTAAAGCATCGGAGGCTGAGATATGGCCTTGTAAAAGTTTATAAAATCATGAAGGGCATAGATAGGGTGAATAGCCAAGGTCTTTTCCCCAGTGTAGGGTAGTCCAAAACTAGAGGGCATAGGTTTAAGGTGAGATGGGAAAGATTTAAAAGGGACGTAAGGGGCAACTTTTTCATACAGAGGATGGTGTATACGATGAGGAGGTGGTGGAGGCTGGTACAATTGCAACATTTAACAGACATCTGGATGGATATATGAATAGGAAGAGTTTAGAAGGAGATGGGCCAAATGCTGGCAAATGGAACTAGATTAATTTAGGATCTCTCTTCAGCATGGACATGTGGACTGAAGGATCTGTTTCCATGCTGTACAGCTCTATGACTCTAAGTATAAGTTCCACTTACCTTTTCGCAGGAGCTGGGGTGTCTGCTTTACCTATGGAACCTGGTTTGGCCTGGAGGCTTTTGCCTGCATGGGACACACCTATCAGAAAGGGTAAGTGAATATTGTACCTGAGCTGCTATGTACAGAATCCTCTGATGTATAATATATTCTGCATTCATATAACGTACTGGGGACTCTGTAAATGTTTGCCATTACCTAGTCACTGTAATCCTTTTCAGTAATGCCCAATTTATCATAGGCAGTTCGTACCTCATACCATAATAGTTCTTTTTATTTAAATTCAGGGCCAGAATCAACTACGTCACTCTCCATCTTAATGACTCACTATCCTGACTTGAAAATATACTGCCATTCCTTCAGTGTTGCTGGATCAAAATCCTGGAATTCTCTCTCTAACAAAATTTTGGGTTAATCTACAACACATGGACTGCAACAGTTCAAGGAGGCAGCTCACCACTACCCTGTGAGGGCAGGTAGCAATAGGCAGTAATCGCTGGCCAGCCAGCGATGTCCACACCCTGTGAGTGAATGAATTAAAATAAACAGTTCAGTCATTGTCTTATTGAATGATAGATCAGGTTCAAGAGGGCCAGTGGCCTGCTCATGCTCCTAATTCATGTGCTTGTTTATGTTGAGACTGGAGAAATTATGATAGGGAACAAGGAGATGGGAAGCATTAAATGAATGTATCTCTCATGCTGAAAATGGTGGTAAGTTAAGGGCCTAATGAGAATCAGGAACTTGCAGAAATGATTATTCATAAAGAAGTAACAGAGTGTTCTAGAATTCCCTAGAACCTAGAACAGCTGAAATACAAGGTTGTCTTTACTTTCTAGAGGGGAATGAGAGTGCAGGGATTATGGGGACAGCTAGCCTGATGTCAGTAGCAAGGAAACTGCTGGGCATTTATTATGAAGGATGTGACAATAAACACATTGAAAATCATCTGTTTGGACAGAAATAACATGGATTAACGAAAAAGAAATGGTGTTTGACAAATCTGTTGGCATTTTTGAGATTGAATCTAGCAGAGTAGATAAAGGGGAACCAGTAGATGTAGCATATTTGGATTTTCAAAAAACATTCAAGATTGGGGTTCATGAATTAGGGTAATATATGACCTGTTCTTTTATTCTTATGAAGCTGCAACCTTATGATCGCCCTTTCACAAATGCATTGAAACTGTCATCTCCAATGATGAATTTTACAAGTACGTGCCACATAAACTGCAGTGCAACTGAATTGATTACAATCAAGAATCTTCTTGACCAGACTCAGTACACAAGAGAATGCATGATAAATTCTTCATATCTCTTGGGTTACATTGGCCCCATTTTATATTGTTTACAGTGGCTGAGCAACAGCACAATCTCATCGTTTGCTCTCAAAGTTCCAGCACTTTTTAAACATTTGTTTCTAACTTACTTAATCTGGAATAGACTAGCTGAGCCAAATACCCTGTTTGTTTCTCTGCTGTATGTCCTATATAATTTGTTATACAACACAAAAAAAATCATTTTGGTTAAGAGTCATTCATATTGTTGTGGGTCTGGAGTCAGATGTAGGCCAGAACGGGTGAGAATGGTAGATTTCCTTCCCTAAAGATCTTGATGACAGTCAATGCGAGTTGTCATGGCCACCATCACTGTGACTAACTTTCAAGTTCACATATATTAGTTGAACTGAAATTCCACCAGCTGCCATGACGAGATATGTCCCCAGAGCATTAACTTGGGCCTCAAGGTTACTAGTCTGTAGCCATTACAACTGTACCATTCCCTGAACATAGAAACAGGAGTAAACCACTTAGCCTGTCCCTCTGTTCAGTGAAATTGTGGCTAATTTCATGATCAAGACATATTGTGACAAACAGCACATCACATTGTTGCTCCTTTTTCCAGATATTGCTAGTTAAAAATAGCTGCATTGATAATGCATGGTTAGTTTCATCTGGCATTTTAACATGTTAGCTAATATTATCCAAAATCCCATTCTGTATAATTCCCTGATTTCCTTCCTAAATTATGTCCAAATTGGTTTTGTTTCATATCTAGCGCTGCATGCAGAGCAGTGACCCGTGCCTGCGAGTTCCTGCTGTCCAAACAGATGGAAGATGGAGGCTGGGGCGAAGACTTTGAATCATGTGAGCAAAGGAAATATGTGCAAAGTGCAAAGTCCCAAGTTCACAATACATGTTGGGCAGTATTGGGATTAATGGCTGCCAGGTAAGGATGGAGCTTTTTGTTGCATTTATTTTTAAAAAAAACCTTTGCCTCATTTCATCAGAAGTGTACTCAAAAATATCCAATTAACTATGGGAATGAACCAGTAATAGAATCATCACAGTACAGGAAGAGGTAATTCGGCCCATCAAGTCCATGCTGGCTCTCTGCAGAGCGACCCATTCAGTCCCAATTTTCCACTGTATCCCCATGGCCTAAAAGGTTATATCCCCCAGGTGTTCATCTAATTCTGTTGTGGAATCATTGATTGTCTCCATTTCCATCCCCTTATAGAATACAACTCCAAGTCCTTAATGCTTGCTGCATAAGAGAATTTTTTTTGTCTCTCACCTCTCTTCACCACACCCCCGACCCCACAAAATCCTGAAGGTTTCTTTCAAATCTCCCTGCAGCCTCCCTTTCTCCAAGTAGACTAACAGCTCTTTCTTCAGCTTAACCTTGTAGCTAATCTCCCTCATCCAATCTGATCAATGTCCCCTGCACCCTCTCAAAGACTTTCTCATCCTTCCTGAAGTGTGGTGGCTGAAACAACGCAATGATCTAACTCGGGCTTCACTGAGCTTTATAAAGATTCAGCATAATCTCCTTGCTTTTGTACTTAATACTTCAGTCAATGAAGCCCAAGATCCCAAATGTTTGTTAGCCACTGTCCTGGTATGTCCAACCATCTATAAAAGCTCTATTCATAAACATCCTAGGTCCCTCCTTTAAAGCACACTCTTTAAACCTGAAACAGAAACAAAAATTGCTGCACAACCTCAGCAGATCTGGCAGCATCTGTGGAGAGAAAGCAGAGTTAACGTTTTAAGTCCAGTGACCCATCTTCAGACGTGTGCTGTTTCATCTATAATTGTTTCCCCTTATGCTTTCTGCGTTAAATTTCATCTGCCAATTTTCCATGTCTATTAATGTCATCTTCCAGACTATTGGTATTGTCCTCACTATTTGCTACCTCTCCAAGTTTGTTTGATTGATTGTTCGATCAAATTTCCTCCTTCAACTTTCTATGTTACTTCAACAGTAAATTCAATCAGTCTATTATAAATACAATCCAAACCTCCTCAATTGACTCAGATCTGTCCTCATGCTGGGTGATTACTATTTCCCCTGATTATGGTTAAATTTATTGTTAATCTAAAGTTTTAAATACAATGATCATTAATAATCTAAACTTTATGGTATCATTAACAATGTAAATATGGCGATCACCCTGATCCAAATGTTCGCCCATGGTGGCTTTGTGCCTCCTCGTTCCTCAGCACCAAGTCCGGTGATTCTTCAATCCAAGTTAGACTAAAAACATACTGTTTAAGGGAAATCTCGTGAATGCATTTTGAACATAGAATCCCTACACTGTGGAAACGGGCCATTCGGCCTAATGAGTTGTCACCAACCCTCCGAAGAGCATCTCACCCAGACTCATCCCTCTACTTTATCTCTGTAACCCTGCATCCTGAACACTGTGAATAATTTAGCATGGCCAATCCACCTAACTTGCACATCTTTGGACTGTGGGAGGAAACCCAAGCACCCGGTGGAAACCCGCCAAGGGTGAAATCGAACCAAGGTCCCTGACGCTGTGAGGCAGCAGTGCTCACCACTGAGCCTCCATGCTGCAATTCCTCCCCCACTTTCCCTTTAAAATTACCGCATTGATTTTTGAGGAAGTGAAGTCCCATAATATCATTACTAGTTCAAGTAATGGCACAGCTGTGCATTTGATTTCTCAGTCAGAAGTTAATGCATTTAGAATCGTTCCAATCTTCAGTCAGTGATTAATTTAGCCTTTTTGAGCTCTCTGTGTAGTTAACAGTTTGTGATAGCAAAAGGTTTGGAAGTATTTGCTGTATGGTAGGGATGCTGATGAATGGGATTATTTTCCGTTTGCCTCATGCTCTTCAGTCTGAGTAGAGGGTGATTTATCACTACTTGAAGCCAAATTTCAAAGCATTCTTGCCGACTTCAGCTGACCACATTTAAAAGTTAATACCTTAACGGATAATGAGATTGTTATTCTTATTTGCGTCATTGTTCTCTTCGGCTTCAATAACTTAAAATAATTACAACATGCACCATGCATCTCTTCACAACTGTGCTTTTTATAGTACATTGCCAAAACTCTTGATGTAAGAATTGACGTCTTTGAAAAGCAGCTTTTCTGTTAATCTATTGAGTGCAAGATGCATCTTTTTAGCTGAGCTGAGTGACAATTATGCTTTGCCTTTGGTTTACACTCTCTTCTCTGTATTTCCCCTCCTTTTTGATTCTGTGTTCTATAAGATACCCTGGCACACGGGCAATCGAGCGAGGGATTGAACTCCTGATGGCAAAGCAGCTGCCAAATGGGGATTGGCCTCAGGTGAGTGACTACTTTTCTGGAGCAGTTTCCTTAACATTTTGACTTACATTCAGGCAATCTCCTGCTGTGTCATTACAGAATACTGACCTATATTTAAACATGTAAAAAAAAACATTTCGATGGACAATGGTTTGATGTGTCATAGAGTCATAGAGTTATACACCATGGAAACGGACCCTTCAGTCCAACCAATCCATACTGAACATTATCCCAAACTAAACTAGTCCCACCTGCCTGCTCCTGGCCCATATCCCCCTAAATGTTTCCTATTCATGTATCTACCCAAATGTCTTTAAAATGTCGTAATTGTACCCGCGTCCATCACTTCCTCAGGAATTTCATTCCACATGTGAACCACCCTCTGTGTAAAAAAAAATTGCTTCATGTCTTTTTTAGATCTCTCTCCTTTCACCTTAAAAATATGCCCCCTTGTTTTGAAATCCCCCATCCTAGGGAAAAGACAACTGCCATTAACTCTATCTATATCTCTCATTATTTTATAAACTTCTAACAGGTTGCCTGTCAACCTCCTACACTGCAGTGAAAAAAGTCCTAGCCCATCCAGCCTTTCTTTGTAACTCAAACCTTCCATACCCAGCATCATCCTGGTAAATCTCTTCTGAACCCTCTCCAGCTCGATAATGAGCGACCAGAACTGGATACAGTAGTGCAGAAGAGGCCTCACCAATGTGAGCCTTAACATGAGCTATTTATGTGCACGGCATTGAGCCTTGCTAACAATGACTACAACAAATTGTTTCTCTATTAGTTGCATGAGTTTCAAGTTGCTTGGCTATCTGTTCCCATTTATCTACTAGAATATTAAGAACTATTCTTTCCAAACTCCCACTGTTCACCCAGACTTTTATCATTCAATAGTTCTGTTCAATCTGTTGCAATCAATTGTCGCCTCATCCTTCCAAAGTCAGCCTTTTTAAAATTTAAAACCATGTTTCATGACTCGCCCTCCTCTCCTTCCAATCTAATATTGCTCACTGTCATTGAGCTGCTCCCGTGCTGTTAAAATAAAAACTAATTGAAACTCATTGCTTATAATTAAATCTAAAATGACCTGTCCTCTGGTTACTTTAAAAATATATTATTCCAGAAAATTGCCTTAAGTACATTCAAGACGTTTGCTACTTTTGAAACTTCAGCTGTTCTGTTTCTCCAGGTCTCTGTTAATTAAGATTTCCCTTTATAAGTTGTTTTTGTTGCAAGATTCTCTGGAATCTGATTATGTACCCCATTAATTAATTACTGTTGAATAGATGTCTATGATGTTATTTTCGTGTTTTAATTTCTTTCCCTGTCCTGGACCTTAACATTTTACGGTCCTGTTTTGATTTTCCTACAGGAGAACATTGCTGGTGTATTCAACAAAACCTGTGCAATTAGTTATACCTCCTACAGAAATATCTTCCCCATATGGACACTGGGACGATTCATCAGCCTTTACCCGAATAGCGCCCAAGCTATCAAGCTCAAACTGTGACAATGGAAGCTGGTAAATGTGTTCATAAACTCCCAACAGCCCACCCTTACTAGTAGAACACTAGAAACAGTAAGATAGATGACAGTTTAACTTGTAACAATGTGGGAAATGGTCTGCTGCATACGTATTCCTCAGTTGGGTTCTGGATCATTGTGTGTGTATGTGACAAATCCAGCTGTGTAAGACTATAACAAGTTTTAGCAACAAGGCATAGCCACTGGTCCCAAGAAGAGATCCCTGACTGATCAGTTCTGTCTGCCTCAGAGATAGTAGGAACTGCAGATGCTGGAGAATCCGAGACAACAAGGTGCAGGGCTGGATGAACACAGCAGGCCAAGCAGCATCATAGGAGCAGAGAGGCTGACGTTTCGGGCCTAGACCCTTCATCAGAAAAGGGGGAGGGGAAGGGGGTTTTGAAATAAATAGGGAGAGAGTGGGAGG
>NC_063338.1:3255747-3309854 GCF_021869965.1 Rhincodon typus
CCTCCCACTCTCTCCCTATTTATTTCAAAACCCCCTTCCCCTCCCCCAGTTCTGTCTGCCTTCCCACTTTATCTCCTTGTTTCTACAGAATCACATGCAATCGTCTCTTGTGATGATTTATATTATTCATTTAAACTTGCTTGTTGTTTTGACAGGGGGAAAGTTCAATTAATGCCCACATAATTCTACAGCAACTCATCCACATCCTTGACTCTCTACAACACTCAAGCTCTATTCCTGTTGTGACACGTGGGCTGGAAAAGGGAACTCTCCATGTAAATGGTCAATATATGCTATTTTATACTGAAATCTATAGTCGATCATAAATGTGCAAGAATACAACTGTAGAAGTGGGGATCTGAGCACACTCTGTGTCCATATTTGAAATGGCATAACGCTTTGCTATCTGTCTTGTAATTTACTTCCCTGACTTCTAAGCTCTTTAAATGGAACTAAGATTATGTTTTCTCTTTTAAAGGAAACCTTAATCAGTGAAGTCATGTGCTAGCTTGAACTTGTCCATTCAGGCATGAATGGACTCATTCATGTAGAGAAATTTATATTTAATAAAAACCAAAAGAACTGTGGATGCTGTAAATCAGAGACAAAAATAGAAATTGCCGGAAAAGCTCAGCAGGTCTGGCAGTATCTGTCGAGAGAAATCAGAGTTAATGTTTTGGATCGAGTGACCCTTCCTCAGAACTGATGGTAGCTAGGAAAATATTGGTTTATATGCAGAAGTAGGGTGGGGGTGATCAAGAAGTAAACGATAGGTAGGGATAGAGCCCACAGAGAGAGAACAACAGTTGGACAGACAAAGGAGTAGACAACGATTTAGCTAGGAGGGTGAATAGCTACTAATGGGGACTGTTAATGGCTGACTGGGTGGTGTGTAATAGTTGATGTCTACCAGTTTCCCCAAGTGACACTTCATTAATATGTACAGGTGGGTGAAGACATTTAAAACTGGAGTCCTCTGGCAGTGCATCTGTTTCAGGCATTTCAACCTGAGAAACTGTCGTACTTACTAAAGATGTACAGTCACAAGAACTATGCTATACCTCTGCGTTCACCCTCAGCTACTATTTAAAATGATGAACCACAGCAGTCGCCTCTTGTCCCTGTCTGCTTCACTCTCTTTTGCAAGAAGGTGCTTCCTAACTCTGAAATAATTCATGAAATGCACGGTGATGCATTTTGGAAGATCTAATGCATGAGGAAAGTATTCAGTAGATGGCAGAACCTTACTGGCATCAACATCCAAAGAGATCTTGGTATATAGGTCCACAGTTCCCTGAAAGTGACAACACAAGATGGTCAAGAAGGCATATCGCATGTTTGCCTTCATCAGTCGGGGCATAGAATATAAAAATTGGCAAGTCATGATGCAACCATATAGAACTTTAGTTAGGCCACTTTTGAAATATTGTGTGCATTTCTGGTCGCCACACTAGCAGAAGGATTTGGAGGCTTTGGAGATGGTATAGAAACGGTTTACCAGGATGTCACCTGGTTTGGAGGATATTAGCTATGAGGAGATTAGACAAACTTGGTTTGTTTTCACTTGAACTTCAAAGGGTGAGGGGGCAGACCTGATAGAAGTTTACAAAATTATGGATAGAATGGATGGTTGGAGTCTGGGTAGAAAAGGCAATTACTAAGGGACGTAGATATACGGAAAAGTGGGTAAGAATCATAGAATCCCTACAGTGTGGAAGCAGAACATTCAGCCCTTCGAGTCCACACCAACCCTCCGAAGAGCATCTCACCCTGACCACCTTCCCTTCCGACCTTGAAATCAGCTATCCTTACTTGATCTGGCATACTAGTGACTCCAGTCCCACAGAAACATGATTGGTTCTTGGTTAATTCAGAACTAGTCAGCTCAAGGGAAGTTAGGAATAGGCAATAAATGCCAACCTTGACAGCAATACCCAGATCCCATACAAGAATTTAGCCAGTACATCACAAGCACAGTAGAGTCAGCATAATGGCACAGTTGTTAGCACTGGTGCCTCACAGTGCCAGGGACCCGGGTTCGATTCCACTGCTGGGTGACTGCCTGAATGGAGTTTGCACATTCTCCCTATGTCTATGTGGGTTTCCACTGGGTGCTCTGGTTCTTCCAGTTAGGTGGAGTGACCATGCTAAATTGTCCAGTAGTGTCCACGGTTGTGCAGGCTAGATGGATTAGCCATGGTAAATGCAGAGATATGGGAATTAGGTGGGCTTCAAACAATTTGTCCCACTTGCCTGATGACATCATTGTAAGAATCTTCCTCATCATCAGCAGGAACTTCAGCATTGTTAGTCCACAGGTAATTGTCAAACATATTCACTATTCAACATTTTCCAAATGGCTTTTAGACAATATTCCGATCAAGATCATTAACCATCTACAGCCCATTAATACAATGTCGCAAGCAAGGATGCTGGCAAATTTCCACCTGAGTGAATGTTTGTTCATCTTCTAAAATCCAATCGTTTCAAATTTTTCAGAGATTTTCCTTGAGAGGTTTATTTACACACACTCCAAGGGATGAACAACACCTCAAAATCTCCAGGAGTAATGACCACATCACTGTCAGGTGCTGTCACATCATGAACAAGCTGGCATTTGAACATGTCTCAGTCAAGCAAGTCTTTTTTGGGTTGACCTTCTGGTCTCAAATTCCACACTCTGATCCTATCCTTGCAATTTAGCTTCATCCAGACATTTTCATGGAATGTGTGATGACACTCAAAAATTCCCCTTCGAGAGTTTTCGAATTGAATCGGCTCTACATTTTGTGCCATTGCCAAACGAGATGGAACCACTGGACCACAGCTTCTCATGGCCAGTCTTCTCAGGGACGGTTTATTTCACCAGTTTTGGCCATGTTTGCTGACATTTTGCTGACAATGAGAAAAGGCTGTTCCCAAAGTGATCTCCACTTGAGGATTGAGTCTGATTATTAAAATGTTCATGCCTGCCTTCATTAGCCTCCTGAGCTCATGATTTTCCAGCTGCTAAGTAGGAAGGCAATGCTGCACTTTGGACAGCAGTTTATGAAATCCTCAAACCTCCATAAATTGCCTGATCAATGTTTGCATGGGCCTGACTTTTCTCTTTATAGCTGCTTTTATGCGATATGTGTAAGGACACAAAACCAAGCTTCACAGAATGTTACTGCGCAGGAGAGGCCAAAGATTCACATATGGCAAGGTTTTGATTCAAAGTGTTAGCGAGGTGATGCCTTTTGCATGTTGCCATTACACGGGTGACTTGAAAGAAGCAGGCACCTTGGTAAATAATGTGACTAAATGTTGGAAGGGCCTGGGTGTATCAGCTTTTGTTTTATTCAATTGTGAGGTGTGGGCGTCGCTGGCTGGTCAGTATTTCTTGCCATCCCTAGTTGCCCTTGAGAAGGTGGTGGTGTGCTGCCTTCTTGAACTGTTGCAGTCCTCCTGCTGTGGGTTGACCCACAATGCTATTAGGGAGGGAATTCCAGGATTTTGGCCCAATGACAGTGAAGGGATGGCGATATATTTCCAAGTCAGGATGGTGAGTGACTTCGAGGGGAACTTGAAGGTGGTGGTGTTCCCATATGTCTGAAGCCCCTGTCCTTCTAGATGGAAGTGGTCATGGGTTTGGAAAGTGCTGTCTGAGGATCTTTGGTGAATTTCTGCAGTGCATCTTGTAGATAGTACACGCTGCTACTACTGAGCACCAGTGGTGAAGGGAGTGAATGTTTGTGGAAGTAGTGCCAATCAAGTGAGCTGCTTTGTCCTGGATGGTGTCAAGCTTCTTGAGTGTTGTTGGGACTGCCCTCATCCAGGCAAGTGGAAAGTATTCCATCATACTTCTGACTTGTGCCTTGCAGATGGTGGACAGGCTTTGAGGAGTCAGGAGGTGAGTCACTCGCCACAGTATTCCTAGCTTCTGGCCTGTTTTGTAGCTACTGTGTTAATGTGAGACCAGTCGAGTTCCTGGTCAATGATAACACCCATGAAGGATGTTGATAGTGGGGGATTCAGTGATGGTAACACCATTGAATGTCAAGGGATGGTGGTTAGATTGTCTCTTGTTGGTGATGATCATAGCCTGGCTTTTGTGTGGCGCGAATGTCACTTGCCACTTTTCAGCCCAAGCCTGGATATTGTCCAGATCTTGTTGCATTTGAACATGAACTGCTTCAGTATCTGAGGAGTCACGAATGCTGCTGAACATTGTGCAATCATTGGCGAACATCCCCACTTCTGACCTGATGTTGGAGGGAACATCATTGATGAAGCAGCTGAAGATGGTTGGGCCGAGGACACTACCCTGAGGAACTCCTGCAGAGATATCCTGAAACTGAGATGATTGACCTCCAACAACCATGGCCATCGTCCTATGTGTCAGGTATGACTCCAACCACCGGAGAGTTTGCCCCCAATACCCATTGTTTCCAGTTTTGTTAGGGCTCCTTGATCCCACACTCGGTCGAATGCAACCTTGATATCAGGGGCTGTCACTCTCACCTCACCTCTGGAATTCAGCTCTTTTGTACATTTTTGAACCAAGGCTGTAATGTGGTCAGGAGCTGAGTGGCCCTGACAGAACCCAAACTGGGCGTCACTGAGCAGGTTATTTCTGAGCAGGTGCTGCTTGATAGCACTGTTGATGACACCTTCCATCACTTTACTGATGTTCGAGAGTAGACTGATGGACCGGTAATTGGCTGGGTTGGATTTGTCCTGCTTTTTGTGTACAGGATATACTTGGGCAATTCTCCATATTGCTAGTTAGATACCAATGTTGTACTGTACTGGAACAGCTTGGCTAGGGGAGCGGCAAGTTCTGGAGCACAAGTCTTCAGCACTATTGCTGGAATGTTGTCAAGTCCCGTAGCATTTAGTATCCAGTGTCTGCATCATTTCTTGACATCACGTGGAGTGAATCGAATTGGCTGAAGACTGGTATCTGTAATGCTGGGGAACACTGGAGGAGGCCGAGATGGATCATCCACTTGGCACTTCTAGCTGAAGATTGCTGCGAAAGCGTCAGCCTTATCTTTTGCCCTCTTGCGCTGGGCTCTTCCATCATTGAGGATGGGGATATTTGTGGAGCCTCCTCCTCCAATGAGTTGTTTAATTGTCCACCACCATTCATGACAGGGTGTGACAGGACTGCAAAGCTTAGATCTGGTCCATTTGGTTGTGGGATCGCTTAGCTCTGTCTATCACTTGCTGCTTTCACTGTTTGGTGTGCAAATAGTCCTGTTTGGTGGCTTCACCAGGTTGATACCAGCTGGACTCCTTTGTGATCTTAACTGAATGTTTCTTGTGATCGCCAAGATTCCCTACACCAGATGACTGTGGAGGCTGAGTCTTTAAGGTAGAGATTGATTTCTGATTCCCAGCGGCGTACAGGATTTTGGAGATGCAGTGTGTAAAAGGCATTGAGGTGTTTGGTCAGCCATTTTCATATTGAATAGCAGGGTACTATGCACTATGACCAGAATTAAATGGTTAATTTGTTAATTTTCATAAAGCAGGCAAATTTACAGAATAATTAAATCTTTCTTTGATTCAACTAAGCTCTTCGAGTATGACGATAAGTGTGCCATGTTATCCTGAACTTTTTCTGATTCTGATCCATCTTGAGAAGAGGGAATTGGTGAAGCCACCTTCTAGCCCAGATGTAACTGGCCAGTTGCCATCCACACCCTCTGTAGTCAGCCAGTGAAAAGGTGGTGCCATTCCTCAGTATTCACTCATCATCTAATCAATAAAATGGTCTTCTTGTGTACTAGCCTTGCGTTGGTTTAATGGGTATGGCCTGAGGCCACTGTCCCTGAATGATATAATTTTAAAATGGACAGTGAGTTGGTGATATTCTGCAAATTGTCTCACTTGGTATTGCGAGATGTCTTCAGCACTTGCAGTTTGTGCTTTTGCAATCTGCCTTTTTTAAATCTAGCTGGAGGAACAACATGTCATCTTTAAACTAGGCACTTTACAACATTCTGGATTTAATATTGAGTTCAGCACCTTCAGATTGTGAACCTGCTCCCATTTCTTCCCTTTCTTTTAGCTTTATTTGTTGCATTCTCTGTCACCCTGTCCTCTCTCCCTGCCATCCACGCCAGTGGGACTGTGTGTTCTTTCCAATTTGCAGTTTGACACACCATTATTCTGCTATTCTCACATTCTGATCACTTCATCTGTGGTATCAACATTGTTTCACCACAAGGGCTCCACCCCACCCCACCCACTATTGCGTAAATGTTGCCGCATCCACACTTCATGTCAGCTCTGATGAAAACTTATTTAGATTCAAAATGTTAGCCTGCTCTCTCTCCGTTGATGCTGCCTGACCCAGTGTGACCTTGAGCATTTTTTGTTTTCAGTTAAACATAAGATATGTCCAAATCCTTCCCTTGAAGTGAATGAATAATGAGAAATCACAGGACAGCCATATTGTAGTTATATTGTCTTCTCATTGGGTACTCTTTACTCGCGCCAGACAACATAAGTAAGCTCATGTTAACTGAAACATTATCTTGAATGTACAAAATATTTGCAAATGGGAATTGAAAGACTGCAGCCAAGCTCACATGATTCTGGATAATTTGTACACATTTGATTTCTGAATAAGTTAACTAACGTTGTTGAGTTGAGCTGTAAACCATAAATCAGACTTGTGCCACCGTTTACGTTAGAAATTGATCATTTCTCAGTATCAGCATCAAAGGCTGCTGAGTGGTTAATGGGATAGTTAGGAAAGAAAACAGGATTCCTGCCTTTACCAGTTGAGGCATAGATTATAAGAGCAGGGAGATATTGTTGGAGCTATACATGACTTTAGTAAGGCCACAGCTGGAGCACTGTGTGCAGTTCTGGTCACCATACAATAGGAAGAATTTAATTGCAATAGAGGGGATGCAGAGGAGATTCACCAGGAAGTTGTCTGGGATGGAGCATTTCAGCTATGAAGAGTGGCTGGATAAAGTCAGGTTGTTTTCTTTAGAGCAGAGAAGGTTGGGGGCAGGGCACCTGATAAAGGTGTATAAGATTATGAGGGTGTGAGTGGAAAGCAGCTGTTCCCCTTAATTAAGGTGTCAAGAGCAAGGGAGCATAATTTTAAAGTGAGAGGAGGTTTAGACAGAATTTGAGGAAAATCTTTCTCACAGAGTGATGGGCGGGAGGATCTGGAATACATTGCCTGGGAGGGTAGTTGAGGTGGGAAACCTCACAACCTTTAAAAAGTACTTTGGATGAACACTTGTAATGTCATAACATTCAAGGCAATAGACAGTGCAGGGAAGTGGGACTAGTGTGGATAGTGTGTTTTTTGGCAGTATAGACTCAATGAGCTGAAGGGCCTCTTCTGTACTGTATGACTGTAAGTGAAACAAAATTCCTTCTGGTGTTAGCCCTTCCAGGTCTCCCAGTATATACATTAGTGCTAGTTTCCATGCCATCACTCTTGTATCACTCAAAACTTTCACGTCAAATCCATTTCGCCCATTAGCTAAGGTCTGCAAAATTATTGTGCTTTCCACCTCTTATTTGACTCATTGAATGATGGTGATTATGAAGTAAAGTAAGGAGCCACAACTCAATCACCACTGATTTTGGCTGTTTTATTATTGCCTGGATTCCCGATCAGACAGGCAGTGTATCTTTAAGATGATTATGCAACATCATGAAATGCAATGTTCCAGTATAAAGATACCAACTTTTCCTACAGTCATTCTCTGTGTAATGGAGTCAGTGTTCTGCATTCGGGTCAGTTATGTATACGTAATGCACAATAGCATCATGAAGCCCATAAACCCATACTGTACGTCTGTAACAATATTGCCGTATAAATGACTATTATCAGTAATAAACTTTAAAATCTCTCTCAACGAGAATCTGATCATTATGGTATATGTTACATAAGTTAACATATAGACCATCATTTGGACCATTTCATAAGGGCAGTGGTGCTTGACCCAAGAAATCATGTCTTCAGCATTCTATTTTAGCAATATTTGAGATTAGGAGCTAATCATGAAGATAGTTGATGTTGACCTAAAAATGTAAATCCCAGAAGTAGATGGTGACAAACATTAAGACATCTTTATTCCAAATATAGACAGTCAGTAGACACCCACATTCCCCGAGTGAATAAAAATAAACATTATTATTTTCCCTGCCTCATTCTCTAAGAGATCTATATTCATTTTGGCCTCCTCTCTTTTTATATACTTAAACAAGCTTTTACTATCTGTTTTTACATTACTTGCTGGTTAACCCTCATAGTTTATTTTCTCACTGATTATTTTCTTGGTCATCCATTGTTAGTTTTTAGAACATTCTCAATCCCCTCTGATTTACCTCTAATCTTTGTATGTATGTTGTACATTGTATGCTTTTTTTTCCCCCTTCAATTTGATGCAATCCTTAACTTCCCTGGTTAGCCATGTGAATCCCCTTCCTGGAAACATTCTTACTCACTGGGATATATCTTCTCTGCGAGCCATGACCTGTTTTCTTAAATATCTGCCATTGTACATCAACCCTCTTCGTTGTTAAAATCCTTTCCCAGTCCACTGCGGCCAGTTCTACCCTTATTCCTGTGTAATTACCCTTATTTAAACAGCACAGTTGTTTCCAACCCAAGTTCCTTGCTCTCAAACTGAATTCCAAACTCTATCATATTATAGTCATTGTTTCCTAGGAGATCTTTTACTCAGATCACTTATTCAACCTGCCTTAGTACATATTACTAAGTCCAAAATAGCCTGATCCTTGGTTGGATCCACAACATACTAGTGTAGGAAATTGTCCTGAATTATTGCTTGTGGTTACCTCTGTCAACCTAACTATCCAATCTACATGAAGGTTAAAATCATCCATGGTTAATCTACTGCTTTCATTACATCCTGATTGATTCTCTGACTCAATATATAGCTACTGTTAGGGGGCCTATAGACCACTGTCGTCTTTCCCTTTTTTTTCGTATCTCTACCCTTATGCATTTTACATCTTTCCAAGATCATTTCTTGCTACTCTACTTATTCCATCATACCAACAAATACTACCCCACCACCTTTCCTTCCAGCTGACCTTTTGAAAAGTCACTTACCCCTAAATATTTAGTTTCCAGCTTTGACCTCCATGTCTCCGCAATGGCTATAAGGTTATACCTATTAACCTATATTTGTGCTGTTAATTCATTTATTTCATTCCAAATACTATGCACTTTTAAGAATCACTAATTTGCCTTTTTACCACATTTTCCTCTTTGACACTATTTGCTGCTTTTTATTATGTTCATAGACTCTGACCCTTCCTGACTCCTCTGTGGGGGTCAGTACCTAAATAGGAGTCCTGCAATGCTCCCATATTATTTTACTTTGTAACTCGATGTATTCTCAATCTAGTACCCTTTCAAATAACTTAGCGATTAGCTTAAAACACTCCCAGTTACATCTACTCTGATTCAATGGGAAAACTGGAATTGAGAAAACAGAAATAGCAAGCTAATTTACCAATTACATACAGACATATGAAATAGGAGCTGGAATAAGCCATTCAGCCCCTCAAGCCTGCTTAGCACTCAGATCATTACTGATCAGTTTGTGTTCTGAATTCCACACTCCTCTCTACTCACGAAAACCCTTGATTCTACTGCCTAACAAGAATCTATCCACCACCACTTCAAAAATATTTAATGACTGCACTTCCACCAATGACTCCACTTCCACGGCCTTGAGGATGAGAAACTCCAAGAGACTTTACCACTGAAAGTTAAAGCTGTGAAATAGATTATTGCCAAAATAATAGGTCAAGTAATTGAGAATGATTTTGAGCAAGAAAGGATAGCAACACTCCTTAACAAGAAAAACATTCTCCTCAGCTCTAACCTAAAAGGGCAATCATTAATTTTAAAGTAGCACCAGGGGGCACGGGTTTGATTCCATCCTCGGTCGACTGTCTGTGAGGAGTTTGCACGTTCTCCCTGTGTCTGCGTGAGCCTGCTTCAGGTCCTGCGGTTTCTTCCCACAGTCCAGAGATGTGCAGGTGAGGTGGATTGTCCATGCTAAATTGCCCATAGTGTCCAGAGATATGCAGGCTAGGTGGATTAGCCATGGGAAATGAAAGTTTACAGGGGGTCTGGGGTGAGATGCTCTTCAGAGGATTGGTGTGGACCCAATGGACCAAATGGCCTGCTTCCACACTGTACGGTTTCTGCAGAATTGGACTAACCCATAAGAAGAAACATTTTTTGCATGTCCACCTTGTCAAGACCATTCAGAATCTAATAAACTTCAATCAAATCATCCTTCACTATTCTAAATTCCAGTTGAAACAACAAGCTGTCCAAGCCTCCTTAAACGACAACACACTCTTTTCCAGAAATCAGTCTAGTAAACCATCCTTTGAACCAACTCCAATGTATTTACACCCTTAAATAAGGTGATCAAACCTACACACAGTATTTAAGATGTAGACGTGTGCTCTTTGGAGTTTAGAAGAATGAGGGATGACCCCATTGATTCTTGCAGAATTCTTCCAGACCCTGACAGGGTGGATGTTTTCTCCTGGCTGGTGAGTCTAAAACAAGGGGACACTGTCTCTGAAAATGGGGGTACCCATTTAGGACTGAGATAAGGAGGAATTTCTTCACTCAGAGAACGGTGAATCTACCCTAGAAATTCTCTACCCCAGAGTCCTCAGTCAATGAGCAAGTTCAAGACAAGTGATTGATTTCGAGTTAGTAATGACAGTAAGGAATCTGAAGATAGCATAGGAATATGATGCAGTTTTGAGGGACAGAATAGCCTACTCCTTGCACCTATGTTGCTGAGCAAACTCCTATCCTTGATAGAATTGGAGTGGTAGCAACTACATTTGTATAATTCCTTTATGTTTTCAAGTATGTAAGCATAACTGGCAAAGGCAATATTTATTTACTACCCCTAATTGCCCTTGAACTGAGTGGCTCACAACCATATCAGTGGGCAGTTAAGAGTGAACCAGGTCTGGAGTCACATGTAGGCCAGATGAGGAAAGGACAGCAGATTTCCTTCCGTAGTTAGAAATACCTCTTCCAACCACACCTTACATCTCATCCCCAATAAGTCCTGCTTTAACACATCTGCAAATCCTGACTGTGCCATCAGCCAGGAGTAGAATCGAACATCCAAGACAAGTTTCAAACTCTGGTATAAATGCTTAGGCTATGGAAATGGCCATTTCAGGTGTGAATCAACGAGTGAGTAGTTTGCTGCTCATTCTCCCCAAATTTTTCTTTACTCTTTCCCAATTCCCTATCCACTCTCCCCACATGTCCCTTGTCATGTTTAAGACACAGCGTTTCTGTAGAAAGTGCTGAAATGGACAAGCGTGACTGGGATGTATTGGCCTGTCCCCATACCCTGACCTGCCTCCCATGGCCATTGCAAGGATACCTTGGAAATGACCACTTAACATGTGCGGTCACATGGGGAACTGTTTTGCTTTTGCAGCATCAGGAAATCAGGACATTGGCCACACACCAAGACCAAGTGAGGTTTGATAGACTCACGAAGGCATTTATGGTGCCTATGTGTGAGAAGTGATTCTGGGTGAATATGTTGTCTTGTGAAGTGACTGGTAATGATTACAGTGACAGGAGAGATTGAGATTTATAGCTCATTTATGCTGAACAGATTTACAAAGTGCACAAACTATGATGTTACCACGATACCCCCCTACGTCGCTGGTACGACACCTGATGGGAATACTGTGCTCAGTTCTGGGCACCACTGTATATGATGACAAGGTTTTGAGAAGAGGGAGGGATTACAATGATACCAAGGTGAGGAAAATGTTGAGATATTGGAGATGCTGTGACTGTTCTACTTGGACTAAAGACTAACTGTAAATTGAGTCAAGTGTTTGACACAATGAGAGGTTATGATGGTCAATCAGGAAGAGTATTTCCACTGCCAGGAGGGTCAGTGACCAGAGCAAATCTAAGATAATTGGTGAAAGTGAGAGATATTGGGTGGCACGTTGGCTCAATCGTTAGCATTGCTGCCTCACAGCGCCAGGGACCTGCGTTCAATTCCACCCTCAGGTGACTGTCTGTGTGGAGTTTGCATATTTTCCTCGTTCTGCATCAATTTCCTCTGCATCTGTTTCTTCCCACAGTCCAAAGATGTGCTGGTTAGGTGGATTAGCCATGGGAAATGCAGGGTTATAGGGATAGTGCAGACAGATGGGTCTGTGGGGATACTCTTCAAAGGGTCGGTGTGGACTCAATGGGTCAAATGGCCTGCTTCTATACTATAGGAATTCTAATTCCTATATTCTAATGAATATTAGTGTCCCAGATGTGGCTTTACAATATCAAAAACAGATTCATGGTCACCAACACTGAGACTAGCTTCATATTCCAGATTTAATTATTCCTCAGCTGCTGTGGGTGGAATTTGAACTTGTGGTCCCACAGAATTAGCCTAGGCCTCTGTCATTTAACCTCATTACCACTATGTCACCATCTCCACCTTATTTTTGTACCAAATATACTTTTCAACAACACCTAACCTGATCTACCATTGAATAAGATCACAGTTGATCTGACTGGGACCTCAAATCTGTATTCCTGCCTATCCCTGATATTCCTTCGTGCCACGCCTCCCTCCGTTGAACAAGAATCACTTTAACTCTGCCTTCGAAATACTCCAGGTTTCTGCTTCCACCCATCTTTTCAGGAAGACAGTTCAAAGACTCATAGTCTGGGAGAAAATATTTATTTCATCTGTTTTAAATGGGTAACCCATGATCGTTAATCACACTTCTTTTGAAAATTGTAAATTCAACTGGCAGAGAGAAGGTGGAAACTTATGAGTATAGAAGGAGAAACTGGTTTGTCAGTGGGATCAATTCATTTCTAATTTTTACTAGTCTACACTTTGGAGTAAATAACATAGCAAATTGATGTCTTTTTTAAATTGCTTAGCATTTGTAAAGACTGTCTTTTTATTTTTCTGTTTTGTTTTGAATTGTGGATTGACATGTTTTGAAAATTGTTTTGAAACCAGGGATTACATGTAAGTAATTTGATCCTCATTGTGAACACTGTTTGCACGGCTGTGGGTTGCAACAGTGTTTGCAGATGAACTGGAGCTGAGGGGTTATGTACAAATGGAGCTTCGGTTAGCAACAAGTTACAGATTGGTTTGTGGACTCATGATCAGTTACCAATGGCAAAGATCTTCTGCCTGCCAACAATTGTGTGATTGTTTCTCAAGCAGCTGAACATCTTCAGGCTGTGAATAAGATACAGAGAAGCCTTCAGATCACCACCAGTTCAGAAGCGCGCTCACTCTCTCTCACTCTCTCTCTCCCGCTCTCTCTCTCTGTGTCTGTCTTCCCTCTTTTTTTTCCTCACTTCCGCTCTCTGTGTAGTAAGACACTGTAAGCCTAAACAAAACCAGTTTATATTTTTGCCTTCAGCAGTTACTGAAAGTTGTGACTTTTAATGGATAAACGCAAGTCCTTTTATAAGTGAACCAGCCAACCTCTGCGTCCAGCAAGAGGGTTAGACTTTAGTAGAGCTATACAGATGGTTCATAATTGTTTACTTGTAGCTAGAGTCAAATTGCTTGGAATAAGTAGTAATTTTTGTTCAGTACAGAAACCTTATCCATGTTTTGGTTAACTTGAGTCTGAAAGACAGGTAAATTGGAGAATTCTGTTTAGTTCTTAAAATGTTTAACTTTTGTGGTGACTAAGAATAGTGAGATTGGTTTCTGTTATGCTACCATTGTGAGGTGTAATACTTGGCTTAACTATTTTGATTTAGTAAGTTAACTTAAGATGTAGCTGTAGAGCTCAATCATGTGTTGTACAGGCTGCAGTATGTGAGAAGCTTCAGACATGTAGACATTAGTAAACAACTCCCAAATGTTTATAACCGAGTCATACAGCCACGTTCCACACTCCATATAAGCTAATAGTGGTGTCAGTATGTTGAGTAGATGACAACTTATTTGGTCAATATAGCCAGGAAACTGCAGGTCACAGCTTACAGGACAGGTCCTAGCTGCAGTTTAACCTAGGTCAGAATTTAAACTAGCTTGACCTAAGTTCCCAGCATGCTTGATTGTAGCTCGTAACCAGTCTCATAGCCATTTCTCTTGCTGAACACAAACATAAGGAATCTTACAAGTCAAGTGGATGAGTTGAGGGTGCTGATTAACATAGAGATAGGTTTCAATGGTAACACAGACATGGTTGAGGAAGGCACTGGACAGGTACCTCAATATTCCAGGATATAGAATCTTCTGGTGAGACTGGGAGCATTGTAAAAGCATAGCTGGTGTCACAATAATGGTCAAAGAATCAATTACTGCAAATAAGGAGGGATGATATCCACAGTTGTGTCCAAATTGAGGTCATGCGAGTAGAATTTGAATCACATTGTTGTAGGCTGGAGGTAGTCAACATGAGTTAGAAAGGCAGGTACGTAGGCAAGTATCAGAGAAGTGTAAAAATAGTAGGGTAATAATAGTGGAGATTTCAACTTTACCAGTATTAACTGGGATAAACAATGTGTGAAAAGCTTAGAGGATGTGGAACTCTTAAAATGTGTTCAGGAGAGCTTTGTAAGTCAGCGTGGAGAAAACCCTACAAGAGAGGGGCCAGTGCTGGACGTAATTTTAGGGAACAAAACCAGGCAAGTGGTAGAAGTGGGAGAGCATTTAGGTGATAGTGACCATAATTCATAAAATTTAAGGTAATTATGGAAAAGGACAAAGTTGGAGCAGAAGTAAAGGTTCTGAATTGGGCAGGGTGGGGAGACAAGAATGGTGAGTGTGATTCTAATGTGGTAAGACAAGCTTGTCAAAATGGACTTGAAATAATTACTCACCAAAAAATCCACATCTATAAGAGGAGGTTGAACAAACTTGGATTGTTTTCACTAGAGCAGCACAGGCTAAGAGGCAACCAGATGGAAGTATATAAAATTATGAGGGGTGTGGATGGGGTGGATAGTCAGAGTCTCTTTCCCAGGGTGGAAATGTCAAATACTAGGGGGCATAGGTTACGGTGAGAGCGGAAAGAATTTAAAGGAGATGTGTGAGGAAAGTTGGTGGTAGATGCTTGGAATGTGTTGCCAGTGAGGTGGCAGAAGCAGACATGATAGCAATGTTTGAGAGGCATTTAGACAGACAGAAGAATAGGCAGAGAATAGAGGGATACAGACCATGTTGAAGCATCTGGGATTAGTTTGGAAGAGCATCATTGTCAGCACAAACCTGATGGGCTCAAGGGTCTGTTCTTGTAATGTACTATTTTATATTCCATGATCTATGCCTCAATGAGCTCTTCCACCCTGTGTGGCAGCAACAACGGTCTTCCGTCGGAAATTCTGGTTTTGATCATTATTTTGCAGGTTTGACAAGAAGGAAAGAGGAATAAAATAAAGATGAAAACGCCCAGCAACCTCCGATTCGGATCAGGATGACCGGTGTCTGAAGCACACAGGAACATCAATTCTACTCAAACCTACACCACCGTGTGTTAGTCCATTCTCTGTCATGCAAGGGCACATGCAATCAAAGGGATAAGAAGGTTACAAAAGGATATAAATAGGTTAAATAAGTGGGCAAAGATGTGGAAAATGGAATACAGCAAGGGAAAGTGTCCATCTTGACAGAGAGAATGAAAAATAAGCATATTATCTAAATGACAAGAGGTTGCAGAGCTCTGAGATCAAAGTGTCCTTGTGCATGAGTGACAGAGGTTAGTATGCAGGTAAAGCAAGTCATCAGGAGAGCTTATTAAACATTATGTTTTATTGTGAATGGAGTTAAATGCAGGAATAGAGACGTTATGCTTCAATTATACAGGCAGTGGTAGAGGAGACTGTGTCTGGAGTGCTCTATACAGTTTTGTTCTCCTTATTTAAGGAAACTTGTAAATGCATTGCAGACAGTTCACAGAAGATTTACTAGACTCATACCTGGAATGGGTGGCTTACCCAAGAGATAAAAAGAAGGCAGAGAAAGGGAGAGAATAGAGAGAGAGAGAGAGAGACTGAGAGGGAGTGAGAGGAAGAGAGAGACACGCAGAGGAGAGAGATAAAAAGACAGGAAAGAGAGAGAGAGAAAGAGGTATAGACGGCAAGAGGGCGGGGGGGTGCTGGGACAGAGGGAGGCAGGCGAGAAAGAGATAGAAGTGGGAGAAAAAGACAGGAGAGGAGAGGAATCACGGAATTACACAGTACAGAAGAAGCCCTTTGGTCCATCAAGTTTGCACTGCCAAAAATATACTCCTATCTACAGTAGTCCTGCTTTCCAACACTAGGCTCATTGCTTTGAATTTTATGACACCTCAAGTGCTCGTCGTGTTTTTTTTAAAGTTGTGAGGTTTGCCACCTCAACTATCCTCCCAGGCAATGAATTTCAGACCCCCAGCACCCTATGGATGATCATGTTCTTCCTCGTATCCCTTCTAAACCTCCTGCCTTTCACTTTAAAATTCTTAAACTTACTTATCATTACCTCACATTTCTCATCCCCCACATTTATGAATGTCACAAACAATAAGGGATCCAGCACTGATCCCTGTTGAACACCAGCTCCAGACACAAACAGTCTTCTACCATCACCCTCTGCCTCCTGTCACTAAGTCAATTTTGGAATCAAATTGCCAAGTTACCTTGGATCCCATGAGCTTTTCCCTTCTTTGTCAGTTTCCCATGTGGAGCCTTGTTAAAACTTCTTCCAAAATCCCTCAACTGCCCTATCCTCATCCAAACAATCAGTCACTTCAAAAAATTCCAACAGATTTGTTAGGCATGTTCTCCCTCTGACAAACCATGCTGACTATCTCTGATCAAACCTTGCCTTTCTAAACGGAGATTAATTTTTTCCTTCACTATTTTCCCTACCACTGATATTAGACTCAGTCTGTAAATCCCTAGTCTATCTCTACCACCCTTCTTCTAAAGTGGAACTACATTAGCTGTCCTCCAGTTCTCTAGCACCTCCCCTGTGGCTAGAGATAATTTAAAAATTTGGATCAGGATGCCTGTAATTTCCTCCCTTGTCTCCCACAACAGCCTGAGATGCAGCTCATCCAGACCTCAGGATTTGTCCACTTTTAAATCCACCAAAACCTCCATTACCTCCTCACTCCCTATACCAATCTACTCAAGAATCTCAGTGCCTCTTCTCCAATTGTGTACGTGCAGCCTCCTCCTCCTCCCAAGTAAACACAAGTGTGAAGTACTTATTTAACACTCTACCAATATCCTCCAGCTGCAAAATTAGATTGCTCCCTTCGTCCCAAATAGGCCCTACTCTTTCTCTGGTTATTCTCTTTCCCTTGATATATTTGTAGAGTATCTTGGGATTCTCCCTAACCTTGCCCACCAGTATTTTTTCATGCCCCCTCTTTAGGGCTTCAGTTGTTTTGCTCCCTTTATACCTGTTATATGTCTATCTTTTTGTTTTTATTCCTCGACATCCAGGTTTCTCTGGGCTTGTTGCTCCTACATTTTATCCAAAAGGGTTCACGTTGGGCCTCTACTCTCCCCTGTACCTTTCTGAATACCTCCCACTGTTCTGCTGTAGATTTATCCTCAAATAGCTGTTGCCAGTCTATTTGGGCCAGATCCTGCCTCATTTTAATAAAATCTGCACTACCCCAATCCAAAACCTTTTTTTTTTTTGCAGACTTTCTTTCGCCTTTCCCATAACAGACTTAAAATGTAAGGTGTTGTGGTTGCGATCACTTAAAGTACTCCTTCACGGTTATCTCAAATATCTGTCCAGCTTCATTCCCCAGGATTAGATCTAGCACTGCGCTGTCTTTTGTAGGACCACCTGTATGTTGTTATAAAAAGTTCTCCTGTATACATTTCAAGAAAGTTGATGCCTCTAAAGTCTTTCTACTATGACTAATAGTTGAAATCCCCTAGTATAAGAGAGGGAGAGAGAGCTTCATCTGTGACTGCCTGACACACCCTGGCGGATTTGTTGGAGGACACAGAGTTAGAGGGAGGCCAGCCATCCACTGAGGCATAAGTTTCTCCTTTGTAAAGCAGTAGGATCAGAGAGCCATCTTAGATCAATGTCAGGAAACAAAGCCCCTTCATTCACTGCTGCAAGAAGTTTACTCACCTCACAACAGTGGCCAATGTCTGGGGGAAGTGTTTCCAACTGTAATATCTCACCCACCGCAGCCCTGGCTTCAGACACTGCTCGACATGCCACCACACCATCATTCATCTGACAACAATCTCAATGTGTCATGAATCTGCACAGCTTCACTCAGTCCCCAAACCACACCCCTATTTCTGACAGCTTGCTCGCTGTGCCAATTATTCACTCACCCAAACACATGGTATCACACTCACTGCCACACTCCTCTCTCCTCAATACAAGTTGACATGTAACTGAGGGTGGGCCAGTGTGCTGTCAGAACCATTATTGAGGACTGCCATGACCACTCCCTCTTGACTGTATACTCCTGTTCTGCTTCTTCTGTTCTTTTGTATTCTTCCTTTCCATGTTGTTAAACAGTGAGCAGAATAGCTATAAACTGCAGGAAGTTATCAATGGACTACTCAAGTAGACAGAGCAGTGGCAATTGAAATTCAATGAAGAAACCTGAGATAATGAACTTGAGTGAGATTATGAACTTGAGGGTGGCTAACAAGGGATTCATATTATGAATGGTGGACGCTGGAAAGTACTAAAGATCAGAGGGACCTTGATATATGCATCTACATATTCCTTAAGGTATCAGGACAAGTGGATAAATTAGTTAAGAAGGCATTCGGGATACTTTCCTTTATTTGCTGAGGTGCAGAATACAAGAACAGGGAGGTTTTGCAGGAATTGTACGGATGTTAGTGAGAATACAGTTGGCACACTGTGTATTTCTGGTTATCTCATTATAGGAAGGATGTGATAGCACTAGAAAGGATGAAGAGGAGATTCACCAGGATACTGCCTGAGAGTCTGAGCTATGAGGAAAGAATAGATAAGCTGGGGTTGTTTTCCTCAGAACAGTGAAGGTTGAGATGGGGACCAGTTGGAGGTGCATAGATTCAGGGGTATAATAGAATAGATAGGAAGTAGTTTTTTTTCCACTTGTAGGGGGGTCAATAATCAGGAGTTAAGGTAAGATATAGAAGATTAAGAGGAGAGTTGAGAATTTTTTTTCAATGGAGTGGTAGGAGTCTGGAACTCTCTGCCAGAAAGAGTGACAGAGATGGAAGCTCTAGTAACATTTAAGTAGTACTTAGCTAATCACTTGCAATGCAATATCTTCGAGAGTTACGGGCCAAAAGCTGGAAAATGGAATTAGTGTAGTCAGACTTTAATGACTGGTATGGACACAATGGCTGAATGGCCACCCCCGTGCTGTAAATGTCCTTCAGTCTAAAATTGACAGCAACTAAACATTACCTAGTTGATAAATCGTACACTAAGCTACAGAATAAACATTCCCCATTAACTACTTATCACAACCTAAGACACCACAACACATTTAGAAGTTAAACTACATTCTTACATTAAATACTGACTATATCTTTGCTATCTAGCTCTTCATGATGTTAACAGGATCTTCGCTCCCTGCCTTACCAATGTGAATCTTCCCAAGTCCTTTTTGAAACCAAGTCCCACCACCCAATCTCTTGAGTGTAAATGAATGGGCTTTAAGTAGCAAGGCAGCCTCTGAAATCTCCTGGGTTTTAACTGTACAGAAAGCTCTTCCTTCAAACATGGGATTGTTCCCGGAGAACTGGTGAGTAGCTAATGTTGTTCCTCTGTTCAAGAAGGGAAATAGGGATAATCCAGGAAATTATAGACCATTGAATCTCTCCTCAGTGGTTGGGAAGCTGTTGGGGAGAAATCTTAGGGATAGGATTTACGCGCATTTGGAAAAGCATGGCCTAATTAGGGAAAGATAGCATGGCTTTTGTGTAGGGTGGATCATGTCTTACTAACTTGATTTTTTTGAGGAGGTGATCAGGTTAGAACAGTGGATGTTGCTGACTTGGATTTTGGTAAGGTCCCTCATGGTAGGCTCATTGAGAAGATGGAAATGTGTGGAATCCACAGTGACATGGCAATTTGGATTCAGAATTGGCTTGCCATAGGAGTCAGAGGATAGTGGTGGAAGGGTGTTTTTCTGGGTGGAGGACTGTGACCAGTGTGTACTGGGCCCTCTACTGTTTGTGATTTAAATGACTTGGATCAAAATGTAAAAAGATGGGTTAGTAAGTTTGCAGATGACACAAAGATCAGTGGAGTTGTGGTTAGTGTAGAACGTTGTCAAAGGATACAATGGGATATAGATCAATGGCAAAGAAATGGCAGATAGAGCTTAATCCAGGCAACTGTGAGGTGTTGCACTTTGGGAGATCGAATGTTAAGGGAAAGTGTATACTTTGTATAGTTAAAGTGTATAGTTAATGGCATGACTCTTAACAGCATTGATGAACAGAGGAATCTTGGAGCCCTAGTCCATAGCTCACTGAATGTGTCCACACAAGTAGATAGGGTGGCAAAGAAGGCATATGGCATGCTTGCCTTTATAGAACAGGCATTGAGTACAAGAGTTAAGAAGTGATGTTGCAGCTTTATAAAAGCTCGGTTAGGCTGCACTTAAAGTATTGTGTTCAATTCTGGTCACCATACTACAGGAAGGATGTGAAGGCTATGGAGAGCGTGCAGAAGAGGTTTACCAAGATGCTGTCTGGATTAGAGGGTATGAGCTTTAAGGAGAGGCTGGACAAACTAGGGTTGTTCTCTCTGGAGTGGTGAGGCTGAAGGGAAACCTGGTAGAAGTTTATAAAATTTTGAAAGGCATCAACAGGGTTGACAGTCTTTTTCCCAGAGTTGAATGAATACTGGAGGGCATGCATTTAAGGTGAGAGGAGGAAAGTTCAAAGGAGATGTGAGGGACAAGTTTATTACATAGAGAGTGGTAGGTGCCTGGAACACGCTGCCAGGGGTGGTGGTGGAGGTAGATATGGTAAGAGACTTTAAGGTAAGCACATGAATAAGCAAGAAATGAGGGATATGAACCATGGGCAGGCAGAAAGGATTAGTTTCACTTGGCGTCAACATCATGGGCCAGAGGGCTTGTTTCTGTGCTGTTCTGTTATATGTTTTATGTTCTGCACCAGCATTCTACTTGATGATTAATCCAAAAATAGTTCTTTATTTCTGCTGGGGCACCTTCGTCCCCAAATCCCTGTGAATGACTGCTACTGTGTCTGGGTGTTAAGGCCTTCACCAAACTTCCAAAACATTTTCATGTGAACCACTGTACACGTGGCAACCAGGTCACACAGTAATGCCTCAGGCAGATTCTGTAGGAAGTCACATTACCCTCTCCAAATTATCCTGTCTTACCTCAAAGAATACAGTTTAAAACATAACCATCTGATGAAGTCCAAAGTTCATAACAGCAGCATTAATTGTCGGAGGAGGGAGTGAAAGGTGAACTCCCTGTGCGTAACAAAACCAGGGTGTACAAGTTGAGAACTTTAGACATGCTGTTGGGCCCTTTAAACTGCACGCATTCCCTCCTCAGGAATCCCTGAAAAGTTACTAATGGATCTATCCCCTGATGAGGACCAACAGTGGTATGGATAATTAGGGACGGACAAGTTCCTCCAACATCAGATTTAGCCAGGAATGGGGAAGTCTTTTTGTTGCTCCTGAGCTCCCTTCCTAATTTCAGTCACTCCAAATCTAGTAGTGCTAATAGTGATGGTGCTGCCATGACATGAGAGTTCACATGGGCTCACAAAGCACAGATGATATCAAAGTATCTTGCATTTTGTCTGGAAGGTCTTCACAAAGATGGCTTTGATAATTGGTAAGCATTTTGCCAGCGCAGTTACGGTAATTGAAAGGTGTGTTAGCAGGCGCCTCTCTCCTGGGTCACAGTCCCCTTTATGACCTGTTCCTGTGCTTTGATGTCACAATGTATCTGCCCAGGATCCTGAGCCATTCTGCTATGAATCTCAGCTTGGTGCCTGAGCTGCTCATGTTTGGGCATAGTTCTGAGTGGCAATCATGTGCGATGATTCAGACAAGATTCGGCGAGATAATTTGAAGCTGACAGCAGAGAACAAAGCATTAAAACGGCAGATTACCTTGCTCAAAGAAAATGAGGAGTTACGTAACATGCTATCCTCTAACTGTGCACCATTGCTTGGACAGAAACCAAACTGTTATTCAAATTTTAGTCATTCCAACACAGCTACAGCAACACGAGGTAACTCAATATTCGCTCTTTTTTGTGGGCCAATAACAACTTAGTATTAATGTGGTGCCATTAATGTTGCTCCCAAGCTGCTTCACGGAAGTGTTGTTAAACAGGCATCCAATATATCAAATCTGGGCTACATTTATCCCCTGAATGATAGACACAACAACAAAATAGTGACTATTTTAATATGAAGAGGTGCATAGCAATAAATTTATTTTGGTTTAATTTTGTTTTTCTTTGCCAATGGCTTTGTGAATTTGCTTTCCTTACATTCAATCAGCCAAGGACTTGTGCATTAATCCAAAAAGGTTCTGACTGCAGAGATAAATCAACCTCAGTGGTTTTGTTAAGTATTAACAAATTACAAGTGAGCACTGTGTTCATGCACTTCCTCACAGTATATCAATTGGGCTGGCAAATCTCTAACGAATCTCAGCTCAGATTACTAAAGAATGACTGAAAGAACATATGCCTGGATGTACCATATCATTTGAGTTGATATGTACACATCAGCTCTGAGATGGTTGTCTTCTCCTGAGCTCTTATATATACAAGCACAATTTGTAGATTGCAATATACCACATACCCACTGCCATTCCATTGGTCTGTTCATACCATGTCAGTAGCTGAGATCGTTTTACGTGGTTCAAAATATCAAAACTTAACACAATGATGACTGCTGAATTATCAACACCTCGACTCCAAAATAATTATAATTCTTTCCCCAATAATTTTTGTTTTTATTTTGATTATCCCGAATAATCTTTCCCCAATCATTTGATACATTTTGCATTTCAATAAGCTGACAGCCTTCTGCTAGCCTAGAATTACCCTGTGAAGTTATCCTGACTCCAATACATTATATTAAATTAAATGATTTTAGTAAATTAGATTCTATCACACAAAAGATGTTCCTACAAGCTCAAGATGCTTATACATACATTTTGTCCCATTATACCATACCCTGACCTACGCTTGCTTGGTTAGAGTTTCCCAAAACCAATTATCTCCAGTACTGTACAAACACCATTGTGCCTATCCAGTTAATTACTGATAAATAGACATTGTCAATAGGAAAACTTGTACGGCCTTCAGAAAAACATAGGAGCAGGAGTAGGCCATTCACCCCTTAAGCCTGCACCTCTATTCTAGATCATGGCTGATCATCTACCTCAAGGCCATATTCCCTTACTATTCCATTATCCTTTGATGTCATACTAGAAATCTGTCAATCTCTGTCTCGAGCTTACTCAATGACTGAGTCTCTACAGATTGTGGGGTAGAGAATTCCAAAAATTCACCACCCTCTGAATGAAGAAATTTTCCTTCATCTCAGTCCTAAAGGGCTTGGAGGTTGTGTCCCTTAGTTCTAAAATCACCTAGCTAAGGTCCTTCTACTTCACTTAGAATCTCACTTTAAATACTTCACTGCCCATTTATATGGATATGGGCACATGGTCTTCTGGCCAAATAGAGCAGGACTTTGTAGAATTGTGCCTACAGTTGATAACAATTTTGTTGTACACTCACTCCTGGTATTGACCTGGTTTACAAAGTCAAAGAAACATTGGCACACTCCATAATGCTCCACCATCTCGCTCTAACAAACCCACATCAACTCCCAGTTACTCCAATAATCTGGTGGCATTCATTGCTCACTAGCAGCAGCCAGGAGCCTGCTGGCTGCAGTGGATAGAGGCATTAAGGAGCCATTGAAGCAGCTCCTGCCCCTGGCATCATGCAGTAACATATGCACTTGTGAGTCTCTTCATAAATCCAAGCTGATCCAAACAGAATCGGCCAAAAAATAACTCAAAGACAGGAGTTGATAATTCAGCCAATCAAAGCCCATGTCACTGATACATCGCTTTGGCCAGTCTAACATCCAACTGTATTGGGGCTCACTCTAATTGTTCCCTCATCTGTGCCCTTGTCAATCAATGTATAACACATTTGCTGGAATGACAGTGAAAATTGAACATAGTACTCATACAATCTGACAAAGCATCATCGTAACTTGTGCAACAGTACCCTCCAGCTTCATAAATGACATCAGTTCCTTTCTTGCTTCTTAGTATTAATTCAACATTGGAAATCTTGAACTTGCTGTCATTCAAAGCTTTTAATTGATTGTATATTTCTGTTGTATAGCTACACTGTGTTTCGACGTTATGTATTTATGTTATGTACAGTATATCTATTGTTACTATCCTTTTGGGGCCAATAACTGTGATTTCTCAGAGATCTGATGTCACAGCCAGAAATTCTGATTGACAATTCCTCCCTCTTCCCAGGAACCTGGAATTGTGCTTTCTTTTCTACTTCAGCTTGAAATCACAATCAGTACAGATAACAGCTGACAGTCTTGAATTTATTTCTCTCTCCCCCTCTAAAATATAATAACTTGTTCATAAGCATTGCATTTAATTAATTCTCTGTCCAACTGATTTAAACGCAGACATTCCATTTCAAACATGATAAATGCTCATGTAACACCTTCATAGAGCAGTTCTCATCTAGACATATGATACTTCTGAAAATCTGTACATCTATCTCCATGGCAATTTAACAAGCTCAGGTGTTTTCTGAATTCTTGTTGATGACATAATCTGCCTAATTCCTCCTTTTTCAATATGTTCATGGCTGGTCATCTGCCTCAGCTCCACTTTCCTGCCTGGTCCCCGTATCACTCAATTCTGTGAGAAATCAACAAGCTATCTATTTCTGCTTTAAAATATTCAATGGTGATGGATCCATAACCCTTTGGAGTAGAGAATTCCAAAGTTTCACTACCTTCTGTACCTTTTTTGCTCATCACAGTCCTAAATGATCATCCCCTCATCCTAAGGGGATACTTTGTGTTCTCAGCCGGGGGTAACAACTTCTCAGAGTCTACCATATTGATGCCCCTTGAGAATCTTAAATGTTGTCTGCCATTTGCCCCTCCACTCATCTGGATAAAATCTCTACAGTGCAGAAAGAGGCCATTTGGCCTATCAAGTATGCACCCACCCTCTGAAGATTATCCCATCCAGACCCCATCCCTGTAATCCCACATTTACTTTGGCTAATCCACCTAGTCTTCACATCCCTGGACACTACGGGACAACTTAGCATGGCCAATCCACCTAACATGCCCACCTTTGGACTTTGGGAAGAAACTGCAGCACCCAACAGAAACCCACATAGACACAGGGGAAACATGCAAACTCCACACAGACAGTCACTGAAAGCTGAAATCGCTGTGAGGTAGCAGTGCTAACCCCTATCCAATCACATGTGTAGTCATTGTCATTTGCCTCTACTTCCAGTTAATTATTTTGTGAAAATGTGGACCGTTTGAATGTGGAAATGTTGTTCTTAGTTCAGCTTCAACCAATGAATTGATGTTGTATTGAAGGAAGAGTATTCAACTCAGTACTAAATATTCCAAATGATGTCTTACCCATCCTTTGTTAAAATTAGATTAACTTCTTTCAATTGCTAGTCAAGAACTCTTCCGATGCATTTTTATTTGATCAGTTGAATTGGCTAGATAGAATTACAGGAAGTTTTGGAAAATTAAGCTGTACTTGATGTATGTGTACTCCAAGGTCATTCAATGCCTTCAGCTTCTCACCATATTTAATTCATGACTTGGATGAAGGATTAGTGGAGACAATTTGCAGAAGACAATAAATTAGGAGGCACAGTAAGGTGTCTAGACAGGAGCAGGATGTTACCGAGGGGTATTGACGGATTAGGTTAGTGAGTTAACGTAATTGAGAGTTCAATCCCAGGAATATTAAGGCCAAGGCTGGAATACAAAGAGGAAGAAGTTAGCAGTCAGTTGTCCAGAGCCTGAGCACTTCATTCAGTTCAGGGGAGTTGAGGCTATGATCAGATCATCCATGATCCTATTGAATGAAGTGGCCTACTTCTATTCCTGATTCATTTGTTCATATACTGTGTTGTACTTTGGTTCTGTCTTCACAAAATCGGACACAAATCACCGCCCAGAAATGTTGGGGAACCAAGGATCTAATAAGAGTGCAGGATTGAAAGAAATCAGTATCAGTAAGAAAATAGTGCTCAGGAAATTAATGATATTAAAGGCTGCCAAGTCACCAGGGCTAGAAATGGTCTTGGAAATATTGGATGTTTTGGTTGTCATCTTCCAAAGTTTTATAGACTGTGAACAGTTTCTACTGATTGGAGGTTGGCAAATGTAACCCCACTGTTTAAAACTTGACAGAGGGAATAAATAGAGAATTATAGACTACACGATGGATACCCGAAAAACTGGGTCAGAAGATGCCTATTACACAAATGACACCAGGAAGATACTACACGGCCCAACACACTCATCACGCAACCTTACATCAAGAACACATCTAAACTGACCATAAGACTCCTCCGACCACTGGGCATCAGAGTAGCACACAAACCCATATCAACCCTATGCCAACTGCTCACCCAAATCAAAGACCCACTACCCACTATGGACAGGACCAATGTCATATATAAGATTCCCTGCAAAGACTGCAACAAACATTACTTTGGACAAACAGAAAGAAAATTAACCACAAGAGTTCACGAACATCAACTGGCAACAAAAAGACACGACCAATACTCACTCATCTCCATCCACATGGATAAGGAAAGCCATCAATTTGATTAGGACAACACCAGGATCCTGGGACCGGTGAAGCATATACAAGCACGGGAATTCCTAGAGGCCTGGTTCTCCACTAAGAAAGCCATCAATAAACAGATAGAGCTAGACCCTATATACACTCCATTGCAAAGGAAAACCAGAAGTGAGGTAATCCAGCTGAACAGACACCAGAGTTTAAAATCAGGCGGGAAAACCCAATGGTGTTTCATCGGAGGCTGCATTGATGATGTTACCAAGCAGGATAATGAAACGTCTGCGGAACAACAAATCAGTTCGGCGAGCCAACCAACCACAATTATAGACTGGTTAATCTAACATCAGTAATGGGGAAATTGCTAGAGCCTATTATAAAAGATGAGATAACAGAACACACTTGGAAAGCATTAACAGGATTGGAGAAGGCCATCATGAGTTTATGAAAAAGAAAATCATGCTTAACATGATTTTTGAGGATGTAACCAGTAGATAAGGGACAACCAATGGATGTAATATATTTGGATTTTCAGAAGCTTTTGTTAAGTCCCTCATAAGACATTAGTGGACAAAGTTAAACCATATGAGATAAGGAGTAGTATTTTGGTATGGATTGAAAATTGGCTGACAGACTGGAAACAGAGTTGGATAAATGGGTCTTTTTCTGAGTGGCAGCCACTGACTAGTGGGGTCCTGCAAGGATTAGTATTTGGAGCCCAGCTATTCACAATGTATTAAGTGGCATGGATAAGGAAACCAAACTTTCCAAGTTTACTGACAACAGAAAACTAAGCGCAATTGTGAGTTGTGAAGAGGATCCAAGGAGGCTGCAAGGTGATTCGGACAAGTCGAGTGAGTGGATAAATACATGGCAGATGCAGTGAAATGTGGCTAAATGTGAAATTATATACTTTGATGTGAAAAAAGAAGAGTATTATTATGTAAATGATATTGGGAGGTGTGAATGTACAAAGGGTGTCCATGTTCACCAGTTAATGAAAGTAGACAGATAGGTGCACCAAGCAATTAGGAAAGTAAATGCTACATTTGCCTCTTTTTGCAAAATGATTTGATTTAAGGAGTTGGGATGTTTATGGCAGTTATACAGAGCCTTATTGAGACCACACCTGCAGCGTTGCATACAGTTTTGATTTCCCTACCTAAGAGGGGATATACTTGAGAGAGAGGGAGCACAAGGAGGTTCACTGAACTGAAACTGGGACGACAGAACTGATCCATGAAGAGAGATTGATTCTACTTGGCCTCTATTTACTAGTATTCAAAAGGGAGACGGGATGTGATTGAACATATAACATTCCAACAGGGATAGACAACTAGACGCGAGGAAGATGTTTCCTCTGTTTGGCAAGTCTAGAACCAGGGGACACAGTCTCAGGATACGGGGCAGCGCTGAGATGAGGAAACATTTCAAAGTGAAGCTGTGGAATTCTATACCACAACAGCCATGAAGGCCTAGTTTTTAAATGTTAAAGGCATCAAGGGGTATGGGGAGAAAATGGGAATATAACATTGAGATAGAGAATCAGATAGTGATCATATTGAATGGTGGAGCAGGCTTGAAGGGCTGGATTACCCACTTCTGTTCTTAGTTTCTAAGTTTGAGGGCACAGCATTCCAGGAAGGATTTATTGGTTTTGGAATGTAGTTTCACCGGATGTTTACAGGATTAAAGGATAAGGTTGAGAGAATAAGTGACCAATTAATAACCCTATTAACTTAGGAAAAGGTGTGTCAATGTCAACCACTAAAAATAGATGATGAATTTGAATTTGTTAATGGTTTAATGCAAAAGCATCTCAGGAGCACTTTGATTTTTTTTTATTATCCTGGCCTCATTTGGAATATTGTGTTTAGTTTTAGGCAAAGGTTGCCCAGGTCAACTCTCAGAGAGCTGCACCAAGGAAACTCCCATGTGCTATAAAGAGACAGAACGCAGAACTGAACTGTTCAAAAAAGACTGAGAGAAGGAGGTTTCTAATATGCAAGAAGGAACAAATAATTTAGATGCAGCGGTTATTTCATTTAAGCCTGAAGATTATTCATTTCTAATTAGTGAGCCTGAAACTATTGCTGACCTAATGATGAGCAAATGTGTAAAACAGATATTGAAATTTCCATTTAACTGAAGATATCAGTTTCAGTCAGCAGGCCACAAGTTCAACATGACAGTGGATCCAGTTAGACCTGAAGAGGGTGCCCAGTGCACAGGTGGGCTGGGTGGAAAGGAAGATTCAAACATAAACCATTCCTCTTGCCCTTACCACTCACTCCCTCACACCTTTACCAGATCATCTTTATCCACCTCCATGTTCCCATTTCATATTCCATGCCAGTATATGCCCTATGTCTACCAGCTAGCCCCTTATCACCCCTATGTTAACATGGTGCCAGCTCATGCTAATCCTTCAAATTCCACCCACTGTGCCAACTCATCTAATATCCATCATGAGCATACCTCAGGAAGGATGAGGTAAATCAAGGAGTAGAGTCAAATCTCTACTTGTATTGTTGTTACAGGATGAGATAAGTACAATAGCAAGAATATCCACATGGGTGGAACTGAATAAAAAGGGAAAGAAGGCATTGGAGTATATAAGGTACTCCACATAAGGCTACTTAATAAGCTAGCAGAATAAGCATGGTATTGGACAGGGAGTTGGGATGAAAGGGGGCATTTTCAGGATAGCAATGTAACTAATGTTGTTTCACAGGGAACCACAATTACTCACAATATAGATTAATGAAAAGGAAACAAAGAACTGCAGATGGTAGAAATCTGAAAGAAAAACAGAATCTGCTGGAGCAACTCAGCAGGTCTGGCAGCATCTGTGCATAGAAAGCAGTCAACATATTGGGTCCAGTGAACTTTCTTCAGAACTTGTTTTGAAACAATTTTTGTTCCTGTTTGTGATATATGTTAATGACTTGGATGAGGAATGTGAATATTTTATAGGCACATTTGCAGATGACACAAAAATTATTGGAAAAGCAAATGATGAAGATGGCATAAAGAGTCTGTAAAGGGATACTACAGGCTAAGCAAGTTAGCTGTGCACTTTGGAAGGAAAAATAGAGGAGCTAAGTATTATTTAAATTGACAATGACTGCAGAAAACTACACACCAGAGGGATTTGGGAATCCTTATGCATAAATCACAAAATGAGAGGATCCAAATTCAGAGAGTAATAGAGAAGGCAAATGGAATGTTGGCCTTTATTTCAAAGGGAATGGAGTAAAAGTAGGGAGGTTTTGCTATAACTATACAAGGCACTAATCAGATCACAGCTGGAATACAATGAACAGTTTTCAGCTCCATATCTAAGGAAAGATATACTGCCATTGGTGGAAGTCCAGAGATGGTTCACCGTGTTGATCCCAGATCTGGAGGGAGAGGCTGAGTAGGCTGGTCCTGTATTCATTAGAATTTAGAAGACCGAGAGCGACCTTATTGAAACAATTATTATTTGTAGGGAACTTGAAAGGGTAGATTCAGAATGGTTATTTCCCATCGTGGGTGAGTCTAGGACCAGAGGGTATAATCTCAGAGTAAGGGCTCACTAATTTAAAGCAGAGGTGAGGAGGAATTTTTTTTTAAGAAGGTACTGAATCTGAGGAATTCTTTACTACAGAAAGCTATTGAGACTGGGTCATTAAGTATATCCAGGGGTGAGATAGATTTGTAATCAGTAAGGGAATTGAGAGTTTATGGGGAAAAGGCAGGAATGAGGAGTTGAAGATTACCAGAATAGCCATGATCTCATTGAATGATGCAGCAGATGTGATGGGCCAAATAGCCTACTCCTGCACCTCTGTCTTATGATCTTATAGATTTTGTCTCATTCTGGGAATACAGGCCTGGAGTCCTCAATCTCTTCAGAGGACAATCCCACCATCCAAAGACTCAATCTGATGAACCACTGCTGCACTCCCTCTATGGCAGTGTATCCTTACTTAGATAAGCGGACCAGAACTGTGAACACTCACACATGTTCTGTACAAATGAAGCAAGACAACTTTGTTGGTGTGCTCGAATCCTCTTGTGATAAAGGCCAATACGCCATTTTCATCATGAATAGTTTGCTGCGCCTACATGTTTGTTTTCAGTGACTTATGAATAAGAGCATCCAGTTCTCTTGGGACACCAACACTTTCCAATTTCTGTCCATTCTGCACCTTCATTCCTCCAACCTGACTCAAGCTTGTCCACGTTATTATCCATGTGCCATACACTTAGCCACTCATTCAGTCTGCCTAAACCCCCTGAAGCCTTTTTACAGCTTCCTCACAACTCATATTTCCCACCAGCCTGTACAGCATCCCTGGTAGGGTTGGATTTTTTTTTTAAGACTAACTTGCTGGACCACATGATACCCTTAGCCACATGGTGTCAGTGAAACAAAATCATACAGGATCTGAATTGTGCTGGATTGTGATATTCTGAATCCATACAATGCTAATCACAATGTGAGCAGAGTTAGATTCATGCAGTCTAGCAATAAATTGGGTTGACAAGATGGGAGTGCATAGCTTCCAAATAAAATGATGAGATACGGTGAAAGTAGTGGCCTGGACTCCCTCATGGGAGTGGTCTGGCGAGATAGTCATGGGCAATGCTATAGAGTAAAGCAAGGTGTCTATAGCTGCACTATTGCACAGTGGTTTATAAATATGCAGTCTCAACAAGATAAGACAGGCAAGTGATCAATGTGGTTCATTTTGTTCATAAGATCATTGAAAGACAATATAAAATAGGGGGTACAATTCTAAAGGTGATGCAGGAGCAGAGGAACCTGGGAGTATATGTGCAGAGATCATTGAAATTGGCAGAACAGGTGGAGAGAGCAATTAAGAAAGCAGGACAGAAGGAAGCGATATTGAACTAGTATTAAAAACTTGTTAGACCTCAGCTGGAATATTGTGTACAGTTGTGGGTGCCACATTATATGAAAGATGTGAATGCATTTGGAGAGTCAGAAATGATTTAGGTGAATTGTCCCAGGAATGAGAAATTCAATTATGAAGATAGATTGAAGAAATTGGGACTGTTCTCCTTGAGGAGTAGGAGGCTGAGAGGAGATTTGATAGAGGTTTTCAAAATCATGAATGAACCGGATAGAAAGAAGTGGCTCCTACTTGTAAAAGGAATGAGAGTAAGGGGGCATAGCTTTAAAGTAATGTGCAAAGCGAAGGTGAACTAACAAAAAGTTTCTTTCACACAGTGAGTAGTTTAGGTAATGGAATACACTGCCTGGAAATGTGATGGAGACAGGTTCCATCAAGGCATTCAAGAGGAGCTTTGCATGATTATTTGGATAGAAATAAGGCAAGGGTGTGGAGTAAGAGCAGAAGTTTGGTACGAGGTAAATATGGTCATTTGATAAGCTGGAGCAGGTGATTTGAATCTCCTGCGCTGTAACAATTCAGTGATTCCCTCTTGTCAGTTCACAATATTTGTTTGCAATTGTGTTTTAGGTTCCACATTGTGCAGCTCCCCAGAGCAAACAGGCACCTGTGAAATGCAGGATCATCACAACCGGCAGCCAAGCCCCACCCTGGAGAACCTGCTCACCCTTTCTTTATCGGATGATGTGCACTCTGTGAGTTTCAATGCTGCAGTCGGTGCAACACAGCCAACAAAGTCCTCCAGCTACTGCCGAACCTCCGAGTTGTTTGAGACGAGCACCCCTGATGCTTCAGGCGTCTCCCAGGAAGAGGATGTGAGCAAACAGTTGGTCGACACCGAGACTCGACCCAGCACCAAGAAAATGTGGTTTTCAGAAACAGCTACATCGGATGAATCAAAAAAACTGTTTCTCGAGGAGGGGAACAAAACACGAGTATTTTACGTGAATGGTGAGTAATGGTGAGCATTTGTACAAATCCCTGAAGAAACAGGCCCTCCTCAGGGCACTTGTGGGCACAGTACAGCACCAAGGAAAGAGACAATGATCTGAAGCAACTGGGAGTACTCTCTTTCCAATGCCTCTGTGAACAGCCTGTTGCCCGTTTCCTAATCATACCAAATCTTGTTCACCAGTCACCCCACTCTTACTGACTGGCATCGGTTGCTGCTCCAACAGCACCTCACATTCAATTCTCAATTTGCCATCAAGGTCCCCTATGCTTTGTTTCACTCCTGATCTTTATAAGTTGTTCTGGCCCTATAATTCATCATGACCTCTGCCTTACTACAACTTTGTCCTGTCCTGCATCTCCTATTTAAGCATATCTTAAGTGCTCCCTAAGTGCTGGAACTCCCTCTTGGAACCTCTGTCTTGAAGGTGCTCCTCAAAACCTCCTCCTTTGACCAAACATTTGGTCACCTGTTCTCAGATCCTCTCATTTGTCCCTGACGGCAAGCTTTAATTAAGAAATGTTTCTATGTAGTGCTTTGGAAAGTTTTACCGTGTATATGTCTCAAGGTCCAATGGCTTTTGAGCCAAACATTCACACCCGCAAGCTGTTCAGCTACCTGGGAGTAAATTACATAGTTATCGGCAGGCAGGCCGAAGGCCTATATCATTAACAGGTTACCCTATCATGGACAATCACTCTTATTTTGTACACAGCCCTGGCTTCAGTTCTTTATTCGTTCACAGGATGAGGGCGTCGCTGGCTAGGCCAGCATTTATTGCCCATGCCTTAATTGCCCAGAGGGCAGTTAAGAGTCAACCACATTGCTGTGGGTCTGGAGTCACATGTAGGCCAGACCAGGTAAGGATGGCAGTTTCCTTCCCTAATGGACATTAGTGAACCAGATGGGTTTTTCCCGACAGTCAGCAATGGATTCATGGTCATCATTAGACTCTTAATTCCAGATTTTAGTTGAATTCAAGTTCCACCATCTGCCATGCAGGATTCAAACCCAGGTCCACAGGACATTACCTGGGTCTCTGGATTAACAGTCCAGCAATAATGCCACTAGGCCATTGCCTCTCCGCCCCCTGTACATAAGACTCGCTGGGATGATCGCTGGATTGTCAGTTCATTTGCAACTAAACTTTCCCCATTACTTGAACAAGCAGCTGTTTAAACAATACTTACAATGAGTTTCAGGTTTTAAATAGTGCAGCAGTCCTTCAACGATCCTTGGTTTTTTACAACAGTCCTTTTCCCATTCAGTTCACAATCAAAATATACAGAAAAATAAAATAATTACAATCAGCATATGCCTCCAGCCTTGTAAGATGAAACACCATTTCAAAAATGTGTTCTATCATAAACTTTGTGGAAAATGGGACTAATGCAAATTTGTATGTTTGGCAGTACAGACTCAATGGCCTGAAGATCCTTTTCTGTACTTACTGATTCTATGATACTCAAACAACAATACACGACTCTTAAATCCATTCATTCTTCCTCCTTCTCCCTTTTAGAACCTTGTATAATCTTATCATTTCTTATACCATTAACTTATTTCATCATTTTACACTTGGGACAATGTAGCTGGGGAGAAAGTGTTGTACCGGGTACCTCTTATATTTCCTCTAAACCCAAGTTTAGTACTTCAATTATCTCTGTTTCATAGCTCTGCCAGGCAATGCTACCTACAGGTTACTCGCCAACTCAGTCAACCTGCCAACTCTGCCAAATGAAGGAAATCCTTTGTCATTTCCAGTGCAATTTCTTAAATGCAGAAGGACCTGGTGTTTTACTTTACCTATGTTACTTACTAATACCGCACACAAATCCTCATTGACTGTTTCAAATCAAATTCCAAATTCTGTTGTTCCTCACTCAGGTAACACGCTGGAACTCAATGTCTGCTACTCTGGAACAGTCACAAAATTTAAAGATTAAACAGGATACAAAATTCCTCCATTTATTTGTTTTTTTAGACTGAGGTTGACAAAAAAAATGAACCGGGTTTCTGGACATAAAAATAATTATTACTTATTGCTAATAAATAATATTATCCGGCTTGAAGGAGTTGCCACCTTCCTGGGGGCAGCACGGTGGCTCAGGTGTTAGCATTGCTGCCTCACAGCGCCAGGGATCCAGGTTCAATACCACTCTTGTGCAACTGTCTGTGTGGAGTTTGCACATTCTCCCCGTGTCTGCGTGGGTTTCCTCTGGGTGCTCTGGTTTCCTCCCACAGTCCAAAGATGTGCAGGTTAGGTGGATTGGCCAAGCTAAATTGCCCGTAGTGTTCAGGGATGTGTAGATTAGGTGGGTTATGGGTGATGGGTCTGGGTGGGATGCGCTACGGGTTGGTGTGGACTAGTTGGGCTGAAGGGCCTGTTTCCACACTGTAGGCATTCTATAAAAATAAGTACGTTCTAGCTACAGGTAAATAGTGATAAACCATTGACATAGAACATTGAACAGTACAGCACAGTACAGGCCCTTCAGCCCACGATGTTGTGCCAAACTTTTACCCTAAACCTAAGTCTATCTAACCTCCACCCCTACCTTATACTATCATCCATATGCCTACCTAATAGCCGCTTAAATGCCCCTCATGAGGCCTACTCCACTACCCTCTCTGGCAATGCATTCCACGCCCCTACCACTCTCTGAGTAAAGAACCTACCTCTGACATCTCCCCTGTATCTACCTCCACTCACTTTAAAACTATGCCCCTCATAATAGCTACCTCCACCCTAGGAAAAAGTCTCTGGCTGTCCACTCTATCTTTACCTCTGATCATTTTGTACACCTCTATCAAGTCACCTCTCATCCTTCGTCGTTCTAAAGAGAAAAGCCCTAACTGTCTCAACCTTTCCTCATAAGACCTTCCCTCCATTCCAGGCAACATCCTGGTACATCTCCTCTGCACCTTTTCCAGTGCTTCCACATTTTCCTGTAATGAGGTGACCAGAACTGGACACAATACTCCAGATGTGGCTGAACCAGGGTTTTGTATAGCTGGAGCATAACTTCACGGCTCTTGAACTCAATCGCTCTATTAATGAAAGCTAACACACCATACACCTTCTTAACAACTCTATCCACCTGGGTGGCAGCTTTCAGGGAACTGTGGACATGAACCCCGAGATCCCTCTGCTCCTCCACACTGCTAAGAATCTTTCCGTTAACCTTGTATTCTGCTTTCACGTTTGTCCTTCCAAAATGAATCACCTCACACTTTTCAGGGTTAAACTCCATTTGCCACTTCTCAGCCCAGCTCTGCATCCTATCAATGTCCCTTTGTAACCTAGAACAGCCCTCCGCACTATCCACAACTCAACCCACCTTCGTATCATCTGCGAACTTACTAATCCATCCTTCCACTCCTACATCCAAAATCATTTACAAAAATCACAAATAGGAATGGACCCAGAACAGATCCTTGTGGTACACCACTCGTAATAATTGAGCACCATGTTGAATATTTTCTGTCTACTACCACCCTTTGTCTTGTAAGGGTCAGCCAATTGTGAATCCAATCTGCCATATTTCCCCCTATCCCATACCTCCTTACTTCCTGCATGAGCCTACCATGGGGAACCTTATCAAAAGCCGTACTTAAATCTATGACATACACCTCTTCTAGTTAAAACATTAGTATAAACCAGCCCCCATCCCCCACAAAAGACACACATACAATACAGACAGATAGAAAAATATCATGGGTATTATGGGCATAAGGAAGGACTGGAAAGTCAGTTCAATGGCCCCTGTCCATAGGACTCAGTGGGATGATCACTGGACTGTCAGGACCTTCTGCTGCTTGACTTCTCTTCACCAGGAACTTTCACTTGTCTGCAGGAGGCACAAAGCGACTAAAGTGAGAAGATGGGGAAGGTAGTCAGGTCAGCTCAGGATTAGATATAAGTTCAGGGCCTAGTTGGGTAGATTGTTTGGGAAAGTGGTTTGGTAGTTGGGCAGGAGTGTCGGGTGGTCAAGGAGGGTAGTCAGGTAGTCAGGTAGTCAGAAGACAACCCCTAAATTACCCCTCTCCCTCAGGTCATGAAGATCCTAATGATGTCACTTCAGGGGCTCATTTTTCAACTGAGCAGCCTATAAAATTCCAGTGCACAGTCTGACCACTTAGAGGAAAACCAGCAGCAATGTCCCTGAGCTACTTAACCACTTGTGAGAAAACCAGCAGCAGTGTCTCTGAGCTATTTGACCATTGTGAGAAAAAGCCAGCAGCAGTGTCTCTGAGCTATTTGACCATTGTGAGAAAAAGCCAGCAGCAGTGTCTCTGAGCTATTTGACGACTTGTGAGAAAGCCAGCAATATGTCTCTGAGTTGTTTGACCACTGTGAGAAAGCCAGCAGTAGCGTCTCTGAGCTATTCACACAGCTTCCCAGGTTTGTAACCTTACCAGTCAGCTTACAGAGGAAGATACAGCAGCACACCAAAATGACTAAATAATTAAAGGGCAAAGGGAGAAAGGAACTACAATATTTATCACTAAATACAAAAAGTACGAGGTAAACTAATAAGGATAAAGACCAATAAGTCCACTGGACCTGATGGGATACATCCTAGGGGTCAAAGGAATTAGCTACAGAGTTAATGAATTCACTGGTAATAATCTTCTGGGAATCCCTAGATTCTGGAAGACTACCAGAGTTTTGGAAAACTGCCAGTGTTTCACCTTTATTTAAAAAGGGAAAGAGACAAAAAAGGTAACTATAGGCCAGTTAGCTTAATGTCTGTTATTGGGAAATTGATACAAGATTTTTAGAGGACTTGACAGGGTAGATATGGAAAGGTTGTTTCCCCTTGTGGGAGTGAATCTAGGATCAGAGGGCATAATCTCAGAATAATGGATTGCCTATGTAAGACAGAGATAAGGAGGAATTTCTTCTCCTAGAGGGTGGTGAATCTATGGAATGCTTCTAGTAATCAGCCCAGTGAATCTCTTCTGAATTGCCTCCAGTGCCAATATATCTCTTCTTAAATAGAGGGACCAAAACTGTACACAGTACTCTAGGTGCAGCGTCATCAGCACCCTGTATAGTTGTAACAAGACTTCCCTGTGTTTAAACTCCAACCCTCCAGCAATAAAGGACAACATTTGCATCCTTAATTACTTGCTGTGTTTCTTTTTATGTTTTATGCATGAGAATACCTAGATCCCTGTACATTTTTTGGAGCCTCTCTCCATTTGAAAGTAGTTTTTTTTATTCTTCCTACAAAAATGCATGATCTCACATTTTCCAACATTAAACTCCATCTACCAAGATTTGCCCATTTCCTCAACCTATCTACATCCTTATGTCTTCATAACAACATGCCCTCCCCACCTATTTTTGTATTGTCAGCAAATATTAATACATTACACTTTGTTCCTTTCTCCAAGTCATTACTATAGATAGTAAATATTTGAGGCCTGAGAACTAATCCTTGTGGTGCTGTTATATCTTTCCAATCTGAAAAAGACTCACTAATCCTGACTGTCTGTCTTCAGTTTATTGACCAATCCTCAGTTCATGTGAATACATTACCCCAATACCATGAGCTCCTATCTTGTGCAATTATCTATTATATGGCATCTTATCAATTCCCTCTGGAAATTCAAATATACTACATTTACTGGTGACCCTTTATAAACTCTGCTTGTTATATTCTCAAAGAACTCTAGAAAATTTAGCAAACATGATTACCCTTTCACAAACCATGTTGTTTCTGACCTGCTATTTCTTCTGCAAAAAGTTCCTAATCCTCTAGCCTACTACTAGTTTTTGCTGGTTACTACACTTTACTTTTTAGTTATATACTCTCCTTGAGCTCCTTTGTTAATCATGGGTGCTTCATCCTTCTCATAGAAGCCTTCGTTTTCACCAAAATAAATTTTTGCTGGGCATTATAAAATATCTGCTCAAGTATCTGTCACTGCTCTTCCACTGAATTTCCCTTTCCTCTATTTTCCCATGATACTTCAGACAACTCTTTGTTTATATCTCTGTAATTGCCCTTATTTAACTTGAGGACACTGGTTTGAGATCCAAGTTGCTCTCCCTCAAACTGAATTTAGAATACTATCATGTTGTGATCTCTACTCCCTAAAGGACCATTAATTACTAGATCTCTTATTTCCTTACATGCCCCCGTTATGTCCTGATTCATGCTTCATAGAAACGTCCAACTCTGATCGTTTTTTTTACACCTCATCTTCCAGAGATGGACTCCTTCTCAAATATGGAGAAAAACAGTCGTGTGATTGGAGAGATTGCATTCCAACTTGACCGGAGGATTCTTGCACATGTATTCCCAGGATTAACCAGGCTGTATGGATACACCGTATCTAACATCCCATCCAAAATCAAACAGGTACCTCTTCCACCATTCCCTTTTCATGCATTTTATCCTGAAAAGATTAGAATTTTTTAGTTAAATGGCAACTTAATGTTGATTCTCAATATGGAGATGCATTTTTTTGATACCTGTTTTAACTAAGTTACTTTATATGTTTTGATATGAGTGCTGTAGCAGATATATAGTGTTCCTGGCTACTTTCCTGGAAACTCACTGGGGCTATGTTTGACTTTGTCCAGGAGTGAGAAGCAAGTGATAGCATCTCAGCCTCTCTTCCACATCTCACTTCTGCATTTCTTACAGAATTCCATTAATCCCATGGATGGCACAGTGGACAAACAGAAGTGGAGGGAAATGACGCAGTGTTACACAGCCTTGTTATCAAAACTCGAGAAACTTAACTATAACACAGACATCCATACAGGCTTCAGTGAGTTTCTGGTTAACACCTATGGGATTCTCAAGCAGCGCCCAAATGCCTACACCAACATCACCTACAATCCCATCATCCTGCGTAAACTCGTCATTGACATGGTCCCTGCTAAGTTTCTCCGGGACACACTGGTTTTGCTGAACTGTCTCTGTGAGCTATCACGCAATGACAAGAAACCCTTGTTTCCATGGTGACCATCATTACCTCTGAAATCATTCAGAGTTCACAAGATTTAAAATAAACCATTTATTTTCCTGTTTTGTTTGAAAGGAAAGTGTAAAGAAGTGTTCTGAGATCGATGACTGACAATGTTAATGCTGATGTTCCTGTGCTATTTGATTGTGTGGAGACCCATCATTTGAAGAATTGAAAAATACTATTATAAATAAATCTATGTAATGTTTAGAAAGAAAGAACAGCTTTCAGCAAATCTTTTTGAATCTTGAGATGATGTAGCTTAAATGAAGATAACCTTCTGTAGTCATGACCAAAACCCCTGGACAACAGGAGGATCATTGAGAAGGGACCATAAATAGATTTTAGAAGGTGTCTTGTTCTCCCTTTGGGTCACAAGCGTTTTTACACACAGAACAGAACTGAATATGTTTCCTTCAATGATTGTGCTCCATGACTGTCATGTTGGCTGCCTTTCCCTGACAATCCAATTCCAGGTAAGGTGATCATATCTAATTGATATTTTCAGTCTCAGATCCAGAAAGAAACAGAAATTGCTGGAGAAACTCAGCAGGTATGGCAGCATCTGTGGGAAGAAACCAGAGTCAACATTTTGAGTCCAGTGACTCTTCATCAGAAATGAAGATCACGAAAAGTCTACTGCCCTGAGAATTAATTTCCCAAACCTTCACCCAGCAGTAACTGGGTGAGGAGGATGGTTCAAAATGCAGACAACCCTTCCAATTAGTCTGCTTTCCACCCCCGCCCCCCGCCCACCTTTCAATCCCAGTCTTAGCCCACTGGACACACAATGGGTCTGCCCCCTGTGGGGGAGGTGGGGGTGGGTGTATGGAGTAGGGTTCATGTGGAGGACCTCCTTTCCTCCTGGGCCTGGCCACAATGGCCATTCACATGAATACATGTGCCATGATGGGGATCAGTTTGACCTGACTGCCTGCCCCACTTCTGTGGTTCCACCTGGAGAGAAGAGCAAGCAGCCCTTGCTAGCATGCCAAGAAACATAGAAAATAGGAGCAGCAATAGACCATTTGGCCCTTGGAGCCTGCTCTGCCATTCAATATGACCATGACAGATTATCCAACCACTTTCTCCCCATATCCTTTGGTCCCTTTAACCCCAAGAACTATGCCTAACTCCTTCTTGAAAACTTACAATTATTTTAGCCTTAACTGTGGTCTGTGGTTGTGAATTCCAGAGGCTTACCACTCTCTGAGTCTAGAATTTTCTTCTCATTTCCGTCCCAAAAATAGTTTACCATTTCCTTAGATTGTGACCCCAGTTCTGGACTTTCCCACTTTCAGGAACATCCTTCCTGTGTTTACCGTGTCTAGTCATGTTCATTTTTTTTTACATTTCCATGATTTCCCCCTCATTCTTCTCAACTCCATGAATTTAGTTCTAACCAACTTAATCCCTACTCATACATCAATCCTGCAATCCCAGGAATCATTTCGGTAAACTTTTGCTGCACTCACTCTATAGCAAGAACATCCTTCCTCAGATAAGGAGAACAAAACTGCACACAATACTCCAGGTGTGATCTCACCAAGGCCCTGTACAATTGCAGTAAGACATCCCTGCTCCTGTACTTGAAACCTGTTGCTATGAAGGCCAACGTACCATTTGCTACCTTTACCACCTGCTGCACCTGCATGCTTACCTTCAGTGATAACAAGGTGTAGAGCTGGATGAACACAGCAGGCCAAGCAGCATCAGAGGAGCAGGAAGGCTGATGTTTCGGGCCTAGCCCCTTCTTCAGAAATACCTTCAGTGACTGGTATACACAGACACCTGGTCTCCTTGCACATTCCGCTCTCTCAATTTATCACTATTGAGATCATAATCTGCCTCCTGTTTTTGGTGCTAAGTTGATAACTTCACATTTATCCACATTATACTTGTCCAAATCAGGCTGAAGCATCTCTGCATCCTCCTCACAGCTCACCCTCCCACCAGCTTTCTGTTACAATTGAAATTGGACTTTTATATTTAGTTCTGTCATCTAAATCATTCATGTACATTGTGAATAGCTGGACTCCAAGCATTGAACCCTGTTTTACCCACTAGTCATTGCCTGCCATTCAGAAAAACATTTGTTTATTCCTACTCTGTTTCCTGTCTGCCAGCCAGATTCCCACGCACTTTAATTTTACACATCAATCTCATATAATTTTGTTAAAAGTCTTCTGAAAGTCCAAAAAACCAACAACCACAGATTCCCCCTCATCACCTCTACGAGTTACATCCTTGAAGAATTCCAGTAGATTTGTCAAGCGTGATTTCCCTTTGGAAAATTCATGCTGACTGTGTCTGATTATCAATTAAATCTTTTATAATGGACTGTAGTATTTTCCCACAACTGACATTAGGCTATCTGGTCCTTAATTTCCAGTTTTCTCTCTGGCTCCCTTCTTGATAGCGGGGTTACATTATCCACCCTCCAGTCAGTAGGAACTGTTCCAGAATCTATAGAATCGTTGAAGATGACCGCCAACGCATTCACAATTTTTAGTACCATTTCCGCAAGTAGCCTGGAATGTAGATTACCAGGGCCCGGGCATTTATTAGCCTTCAATCCCATTAATTTCCGCAGCACCACTTCCTTACTAATATTGATTTTCTTCAGTTCCTCCCTCTCATTAAAGTCCATATTCCCCTACATTTCTGGTATGTTATTTATGTTCTCCTTTGTGAACATACAGCATAGGGTGGTACAGTGGCTCAGTGGTTAATACTGCTGCCTCACAGCACTAGGGACCTGGGTTTGATTCCACCCTCGGGCGACTGTTTGTGTTGAGTTTGCACATTTGTCCCGTGTCTGCATGGGTTTGCTCCAGTTTGCTCTGGTTTCCTCCCACAGTCCAAAGATGTGCAGGCTAGGTGAATTGGCCATGCTAAATTGCCCAGAGTGTTCAGGGATGTGTAGATTGGGTGGGTTGTAGGGGATGGGTCTGGGTGGGATGCTCTGAGGGTCGGTGTGGACTTGTTGGGCCAAAGGGCCTGTTTCCACACTGTAGGGATTCTATGATTCAAAGTATGTATTTAGCTGCAACAAAGCCAGAAATTGCCGGAAAAGCTCAGGAGATGATGTTTTGAGTCCAGTGACCTTTCATCAGACAATGCTTTATCTTCATAGATGCTGCTGGACCTGCTGAGTTTCTCCAGCAATTCCTGTTTTTGTTTCAGATCTCCAGCATCCACATTTCTTCATTTTATGTATTTAGTTGATCAGCCATTTCTTTGTTCCCCAGTATAAATACCCTTGTTTCTGACTAAGGGATATCATTTGTCTTCACCAATCTTTTTCTTTTCATATACCTATGGGACCTTTTATAGACAGTTTTTATAATCCCTACAATCTTACTCTAGTACATTATTTTTCCTTTCTTAATCAACCCTGTTGTCCTCCTTTACTGAATTCTAAAATGCTTCTACTCCTCAGGTCTATTGTTTTTTTTCAACAAGAGCGGTGGAGGAGAAGCATCTCAAACCACAGTATGGCTGGGGTGCAAGGAATATAAAGCCTATTGGTGATTAGGATTGGTGAATGTTTCCAGTCTTTAAAAGAAAAATCGTGTCTTTAGGTCTCCAATGTTTATCTTCTCACTTTTCTTAAAAGCTATAGCTGCTTAACAATAAAATCGATACTGTTTTTCAATTTTAAAAAATATAAAGAGCATGGAAACTTGAGTAATTTATAAATTAAATTAAACAGGGTAGTGATGGCAGATTAGGTGATGTGCTGCTGCTGCAGCATGTAGGAACTGCTGGACACCAATGTGATCCAGACTGAACACATCTTTAGTAAGTGCTTGCAACTAAGAAACTTTGGATCCAAGTTGAGGAGCTAGATTCTGAGTTGCAGACCTTACGCCAAATCAGGACAGGGGAAAGTTAACTGTACGCTTTGCTCCAGAGGGCTGTCAAATTCTTCAAATTAAATAATTCAAAATTAGTCTGTGATCAGGGACAGGAAGGCGTGACTGCTGGTGAGGCAAGTGTGAGGACCTGGGGGTTACCACAGAGGAGCATCAGTCCTTGGAAATGGCTAACAGTTATAGGGTTCTGGCAAGCTGTGTGGACAAGAGTGGAGGATGAACAAACTGATCATGGCACGTTATTACAGGGAGCCATTCAATTAGGGGAAGGAAATAGGAATTGTGGTTGTGATAGGGGACAGGGAGAATAGATACTGTTCTCTGCAGCTGCAAGTGAAAGTCCTGAAGGCTGTGCCAGCCCGGAGCCAAGGTTAAGGACAGCTCCTCGGGGCTAGAGAGGAACTTGGAGAGAGAAGGAGAGATTCAGTAGTCGTCATCCATATTTGTACCAAAAGCATTAGTAAGCCTAGAAGAAGTTGCTGCTAAAACAATTTGAACAGTTAGAAACTAAATTTAAAAAACAGAACCTCCAATGTAATAATCTCAGGATAACTGTCAGAGCCACAGGCAAATCATTATAGAATAAATAAAAGTACAGAGTTAAATGCTTGGCTCAAAACTTGATGTGGGTGCAATAGGTATCAGTTCATGGGGCCAGTACTAGCAGAGAAAGGAGCTGTTCTGGTGGGACCAGCTTCACATCAGTTACGTACTGGGACCAATGTCTTGGCAAATCAAATAACTCGAGCTGTGGAGAGGGCTTTTAACTAACTAGAAAGGGTAGGGTTTGGGAAAGGGGAAATGTAGGATTAATGGGTATGATCAGTGGTTGAGAATGCTGAAACATGCTTACAAGGAGATCAAAGCTAAGAACTAAATATTCTAACTTTTCAAAAGGACAGGCAGGAAGGAAATTGTGGTTGGGTAGTATTGTTGATCCAGGAGGGAATAAGTGCAATAGCAGGAAATGACTGTGGATCAGAAGACATAGTATCCATATGGGTGAAGGTAAGAAATAGAAAGAAGACACTGCTAGGAATAGTCAATAGGCCCCCTAACAGTAGCTGTATGGACAGGAATAAATCAGGAGATAATGAGGATTTATAACAAAGGCAGTATACAGGAACCCTGGGTGATTCCAATCTTCATGTAGATTGGAATAATTAGATTGGCAGAGGAAACCACAAGGAAGAATTCATTTAGTGTATTTGGGACAGTTTCCTAGAACAATATGTTCTGGATCAGGGTGTTTTGGATCTGGTGGTGTGTAATCAAACAGGTTTAATAAATGATGTCAGTGTAAAGGATCCCCTCAGACTGCCATTGGCAATCACTCGCTAATGAGTAGGATTATTCACCAAGGAAATTCCATGTCACTGCTCATAGGTTCTGTGTGTCCTTGCGTGGTTGATGAGCCCAATCTTAGAGCCATATCTTCAATCATACATTTGGCAGGTTTTTCTGAGAGGTGAAAGTAGTCCTTGGCCTTGAGATTGTTGGCATTCCTTTCTCCGGTTCCTTTTCCATACTTCCTCTTGCAGATAGTGTTCTCAAAGAATTGTGTACTTTCATACGGGCATTTCCTCCAAGTTGACTTCTTCTGAATAAGGGTCTCCCAGGTGTTGACATCTATGTTTCATTTCTTGAAGGAAGCATTCACAGAGTCTTTGAAATGTTTCCTTTATCTCCACTTGTTTGAGTGCTTTTCTTGAGCTGGGCAAGGATGATTTGCTTGACCGTCGGAACTCACGCAGCTTAAGCACATGGTAATGGTTTCAGATGATCGTTGCCTCAATGCTGGTGCTGTTAGCCACTTCAAGGATGTTGATGTTATTATGACTGTCCTCCCAGCTGATGCAGGGAATCCATCTCAAAAGCATTGATGGTACTACTCAAGGTGGCGATGAAACGTTGTCCAAGCTTCGGAGACATATAGAAGATTTGGAAGGATGATTGTCTTAAACAAAAGGCTGTTGGTGATCTTTGAGAGGCCTGGATAGAGTAGACATGAAGTAGATGTCTAATCTAGACTAGGACCCAAGGGCACAGCCTCAGAGTGAAGGGATGACCCTTTAGAACTGAAATGAGGAAGAATTTCTTCAGCCAGTGGATGGTGAATCTGTGGAACACGTTGCTGCAGAAGGCTGTAAAGGCCAAGCCACTGAGTCTATTTAAGACACAGATAAATAGGCTCTTGATTGGTAAGGGGATCAAAGGTTATGGGGGAAGGCAGAAGAATCGGGTTGAGAAACATATCAGCCACGATTGAATGATGGAGCAGACTCGATGGGCCAAATAGCCTAATTCTGCTCCTATATCTTATGGTCTTATGATGTCACTGTCATTTGAGGGCTCTCACCCTTGGGTCTCTAAAGATGGTGCTCGCAGATTGGATGCAACATCAAATCTCTGCATCGATGTCAGCCTTAGATGACAGTACAAATGGAACTTGATCAACTGGGGGCCAGTTGGCCAAGGAATGGCAGGTGGAGTTTAATTTAGATAAACGCAAACTTTTTTGTAAGATAAACCAGGGCAGGACTTACAGATCAAATGGTAGGGCTCTGGGGAGTGTTTTCAAACAGAGAGACCTAGGGGGTGCAGGTACAAAGTTTATTGAAAGTGGCTGCACAGGTAGACAGGGTGGTGAAGATGGTGTTTGGCGTGTTTCTTTCCATCGATCAGAGCACTGAGTACAGAAGTTGTGACATCATGTTACAGCTGTACAAGAGACATTGGCAAGGCCACATTTGAAGTACTGCATACGATTCTGATCGCCCTGCTGTAGGAAGGATGTTATTAAATTGGAAAAAGTGCAAAAAAGATTTACAATGATGTTATCAAGACTGGAGGGTTTGAATTATAAGGAGAGATTAATAAAGAATTTTTTTTTCCCTGGAAAGTAGGATGCTGAGAGGTTGTAGACCTTATAGAGGCTTATAACGTCATGAGGGGGGAATAGATAAGGTGAATAGCCAAGGTCTTTTTCCCAGGGTATGGGAGTCCAAAACTAGAGAGCAATGGTTTAAGGTGAGATGGGAAAGATTTAAAAGTGACCTGAGGGGCAATTTTTCACACAGAACATGGTGCATGAATGAAACGAGCTGCCAGAGGAAGTGGTGGGGGTGAGTATACTTGCAACATTGAAAGACTAATTTAGTTTAGGTCGGCATGGACAACTTGGGCTGAAGGATCTATTTCCATGCTGTATCACTGTATGAATCTATGAGAGGTGGCTTCCCAGGTAGAGGAAATGTTCCATGTTTGGTAGGATTTGGTAGGATTTGGTAGGATTCGAGGTTTCTTGAGGTTGAGGCTGACATTAATTCTTTGGTAGGCTTCCGCAAAGGTGTTAAGCAAGGTTTGAAGATTTTCTTTCGAGAGAGCAGCGATGACATTGTCATCCACATACTGAAGTTCTGCTACAAGGCATTTTCTTCTTGGATTTCAACCGGTTGAGGTTGTAAAATTTTCCGTCCATCCTGTTGACAATGTCCACACTACTGGAAAGCTTGTTCTTGACAAGATGAAGAATGGTGGCAATGAAGATGGAGAAAAGGGTGGGGTGGTGACACATCCCTGCTTGATTCTGTCCTGTCAAAAAGGATTTTGTCATATTACAGTCCCTGAGGACCACTACCGACGTCTTGTCTGGAGGATATAGAGGATATTGATGAATTTTACTGAATAGCTGACCTTTTACTGGTCCTCCATAGCGCTTCCCAATTGTACCCATCCAGGTGCCTTTTAAATGTTGTAATTGTACCAGCGTCCACTATTTCCTCTGGATGTTCATTCCACACATGCACCACCCTCTGCATGAAAACATTACCCCTTATATTCCTTTTAAATCTTTCCCCTTTCACCTTAAATCTATGCCCTCTAGTTTTAGACTCTCTACCCTGAGAAAATGTCCTTGGTTATTCACTATATCCATACCCTTCAGAATTTTATAGACCGCTATAAGTTCACTCTTAGCCTCCGATGCTCCAGGGAAAATAGCCACAGCCTATTCAACCCCTCCCTATAGCTCAAACCCAGCAACATCTTATAAATCTTTTCTGAACCCTTTCAAGTTTAACAACATCTTTCCTACAGCCGGGAGACCAAAATTAAATGCAATATTCCAAAAGCAACCTAATGAAGTTCCGTACAGCCACAACCATAACATCCGAATTCCTATGCTCAATGAACTCTTCTTGCCAATGAAGTCTGGATGGTGCAGTCATTCTCATCGAAACCAGTCTTGGTGTTTCCTGGTCATGTAGCCAATGGCTTCTTCATAGCATAAGATGATGGCTGTCTTCAGCTCTTTCTAGAAAACAGTGACCATAACGTGGTAGAATTTAGCTTTTAGTTTGAGAGGGAAGAACTTGTTAAGGAAACAACTCTGTCAACTTAAATAAGAATTAAAGTGGGAGAAACTTGGGTCAGAAACAACTATGCTATTTAAATAAGGATAGTTACAAAGAAATGAGAGCTGAGTTGACCGGAATTAACTGGGAAAGGAGCTTAACAGCAAAGGGGATTGAGAAACAATGACAGATGTTTAAGAAAATAGTGCATGGCTCACAGCAATGATATATTCCAGTGTGGAAGAAGGATTCTAGGAAGGGGATAAATCATTAACCAGGAACATTAAGGATAGTAGCAAATTGAAAAAAAAACATGGCAATGTTAGCAATGAGCCAAATGATTGAAAAGTGTTTTATAAAAAATCCAAGAAAAGACAAACAAAAAAGAGAGGAGAAAATAAATTTTGAGGCAAGTAATATCAAGATGGACATCAAACTCATCTTTAAATATATAAAAAGGAAGAGAGAAACCAAAAATTAACAAATAACCCTCAGAGAATGAAGCAGGTGAAATAATAATGGGGAACAATGAAATGGCAGAGGAGTTGACTAAATATTTTGCATCAGTCTTCACAGTCGAAGACACTAATAGCATTCCAAAAATGCAAAATAATCAAGGGGCAAAAGAAGAAGTGGAAATAAATACAATAAATATTATCAGAGAAAAAGTGCTAGGGAAACTAATGTTGTTAAAGACTGATACATACCCTGGACTTAATGGTATGCATCCTAGGACATTAAAGTAAGTAGCTGCATAGATACTGGATGCATTTAGAATCATAGAATCCCTACGGTGTGGAAACAGGCCCTTTGGCCCAATAAGTCCACACCGACCCTTGGAGCATCCCACCCAGACCTATCCCTCTATAACCCATCTAACCTACACATCCCTGAACACTATGGGCAATTTAGCACGGCCAATCCACCTACCCTGCACATCTTTGGACTGTGGGAGGAAACCGGAGCAAACCCACGCAGACACGGGGAGAATGTGCAAACTCCACACAGACAGTCACCCGAGGGTGGAATCAAACCCGGGTCCCTGGCTCTGTGAGGCAGCAGTGCTAACCACTGAGTCACTGTGCCGCCTGAAATTTGTAAGGATCTTCCAGGAATCCTTAGATTCTGGAAAAGTCTCAGAGGATTGGACAACTGCTGATGTTATAGCTTTATTTGAAAAGGGATGGAGACAAAAGACAGGTAACTAAAGGCCAGTTACCTTAATGTTTGTAAAGTCTATTATAATGGACGTAACAGCAGAACATTTAGAAATACATAATATGATCAAACAGCATCAGCACAGCTTCATGAAATTGAAACGATTCTGACAAATTTCTTAGAATTCTTTGAGGAGTAACAGCAGGATAGATGACAAGAAAGCAGTGGATGTAATATATTTGGATTAAAAATGCCCCATGGGATTGTGAGTGGAGTGAAGAGAATGACCTAATGTTTTAGACTTACAGCTATAGGCCTGAGGAAGATCTATTTAATTTCAGGTCCAAACTTCTATCATTGAATAAGACACTCTTGGTTTTTCACAGTTGTCTAAATGGAATTTTGTACTCAAGTTAACTTTGTAAAAGTTTTTAACTGTCTACTCATTTAGATTTTAACATACCCTGTTTAACAATTTGTTGAGATTAATATTTTCTATATTAATTCTGCCTTTAAACTAAACGGTAAAATAAACTGTTTCCAAACATTCAAAAACAGCAAAAGATAACCAATGAGCAAACAGTCAGTGTGAAGTGTTTGATTTAATGGGAACTTTGCCAAATTAAACAAGGATTGAGGCATATGCTCAAAGATCTCAAGATGCCTTCCCTTTTCTTTACCAAAGAGGTAAAAGAAAATTAAAACCATTTGCTATCTAAGTAAAAAGACAATAACAAATTTTAATGAAGAGGAAGGACCAATGGATAATTGACAATGTAAGGAAGCCACCAGGAGATAATGGGAAATCAGTCAGTGTCCATCACCCTGAAGGGCCAATTAGAGATTGATCACATGTACCTTAAACCAGTCAGCAATAAGTTTTGAAAATAGAAATTGCTTGAAAAGCTCAGCAGGTCTGGCACAATCTATGGAGAGAAATCAGAGTCAATGTTTTGGGTTGATTGACCTTTCCTCAGAACTAATGACAGCTAGGAAGATGTCGTTTTTTTTAAGTACACTGGCTGTGGCCAGCCAGTTCGGAGTCAGTGCTCAACTGAGGAGATGCTAATCCCCTGGATTTTTTTTTCAGCTTTAGCTTTAGCTTTAGCAGTAGTGTTTATTGTCCCCAGCACCCTGTGTATGTAGGTGCAAGACACAGTGAAAACACCAGGTGTGTAAATAATTTTATTAACATTCCCACCAACAGGAAAAACGCCCATGTGACCAAAGAACCAGTGACAAGCAGAGCCCTGGCCAGGTCAATGCCAAATGTTGGTTCATATGCAGAAGATAAGGTGGGGGAGGGGCAAAGGAGTAAACGATAGGTGAGAATGGAGCCCAGAAAGAGAGAAGGGTAGTTAGACGGACAAAGGATTCGATAATGATCTGGCTAGGAGGATGAATAGCTGTTAATGGGGACTGTTAGTAGCTAACAATGGGTGGTGTGTAATAGCAGACTAATTGGATACATAATTGGCTTAATGGCAGGAGACAGAGAGTAAAGTGAAGGGTTGCTTTTCGGTTGGAGGCCTGTGACTGGTGGTGTTCCACAGGGATCGATTCTGGGTCCTCCTTTGGTTGTCATTTGTATAAATGATTTGGATGAGAATATAGAAGGCAGTAAGTTTGCAGAGGACACCATAATTGGTGGCATTGTAGACAGTGAAGAATGTTTTCTAAGATTACAGAAGGATCTTGATCAAATGGTTCAAAATGGCAGATGGAGTTCAATCTGGATAAGTGCAAAGTATTGCATTTTGGTACATCAAATAAGGGTAGGACTTATACAATTAATGGTAGGGCCTTGGGTAGTGTTGTAGAACAGAGGGACCTAGGGGTCCAGGTACATAATTCTTTAAAGTTTGCGTCACATTATAGAAAGGGTGGTTAAAAATGGTGACACGGTGGCTCAGTCGTTAGTACTGCTGCCTCACAGCTTCAGGAACCTGAGTTCAATTCCACCCTTGGGCGACTGTCTGTGTGGAGTTCCCACATTCTCTCTGTGTCTGCATGGGTTTCCTTCGGGTGTTCCAGTTTCCTCCGACAGTCCAAAGATGTGCAAGTTAGGTGGATTGGCCATGCTAAATTGCCATAGTGTTCAGGGATTAGGTGCATTATAGGGGGATGGGTCCGGATGGCATGTCTGAGGGTCGGTGTGGACTTGTTGGGCCAAAGGGCCTGTTTCCACACTGTAGGGATTCTATGAAATTTATGAAGAGGCAATTGGCACACTTGCCTTCATTGCTAAAGCCTTGGAGTAAAGGAGTTGGAAAGTCACGTTGAGGTTGTACAGGATACTGGTGAGGCCTCTTCTGGAATATTGTGTCCAGTTCTGGTTGCCCAGTTATAGGAACAATATTATCAAGCCAGACAGGGTTCAAAAAACATTTACCAGGATGTTGTCGGATATGCAAAGTTTGAGCTATAAAGAAAGGCCGGATAGGCTGGGACTGTTTTTTACTGGAGCATAGGAGGTTGAGAGGCGACCTGATAGGTCTATAAAATAATGAGGTATAGATAAAGTTAATGGTAGTTGTCTCTTCCCTAGAATGGGAGATTTCAAGACTAGGGGACACATTTTTAAGGTGAAAGGAGAGAGATCTAAAATAGACATGAGGCAAATTTTTTACACAGAGGGTGGTTCGTGTGTGGAATGAACTTCCTGAGGAAGTGATGAATGTGGGTACAATTACAATGCTTAAAAGAGATTTGGGTAAGTACACAAATAGGAAAGGTTTGGAGGGATATGGGCCAGGAGCAGCAGGTGGGACTAGTTTAGTTTGGAATTCTGTTGGGCATGGACAGTCTGGACTGAGGGGTCTGTTTCCACGTTATGTGACTCTATGACTCTATAGCAAGGCCTGATGTATGGGGTTTGGGGTAAGGACATGGGAGAACTGAAGCTCCAAAGTTATTGAACTTGATATTGAACCCAGAAGGCTGCAGTGTGTCCAGGCGGAAAATGAGGTGTTGTTCTTCCAGCTTGTGCTGAGTTTCGCTGGAGAACTGCAGCAAGCTTGAGACAGAGATATTAGCCAGGGAACAAGGTGGTATGTTGAAGTGGACAACTAGAAGTTCAGCATCTTTTTTGTGAACAGAATGCAAGTGTTCTGTGAAGCAGTCACCCAGTTGCTTCGCACCACACTGTGAGCTGCGAATGCAGTAGACTAGACTAGACTAGAAGTTCAGGCAAATCCTGCTTCACCTGGAAGGTGTGTTTGGGCGCTCGGATACTGAGGAGGGAGGAAGTAAACGGACAGCTATTGCACCTTCTGTGGTTGCAACAGAAGGTGCCATGAGGCCGTGGCGGGGGGTGGTGGTGGGGGTTGGTGGGGTGGGGGATGTGAGGGGGGGTGGTTGTTGGGGGGGTGGTGTTGGGAGTGAAAGAAGATGGACCGGGGTGTCCCGGAGGGAATGCTCTCTGTGGAAGGTTGACAAGGGAGGGGAGGGGATTGTGTGTCTGGTGATGACGTTTCACTGGATGTGGCGGAAATGGTGGCTAATGATCCTCTGGATGGGAATGCTGGTGGACAGTAAGTAAGGACAATGGAACCCTATTGGGAAGGAAGAGAGTGGGTGAGGGCTGAAGTGTGGGAGATGGGTGGGACTTGGCTGGGGGCCCTGTCAACAACAGTGCTGGGGGATCCTCAGATGAGGAAGAAGGTGGACATTTCGGATGCTCCCAGAGGCTCCTTGGCATCATCGGAACAAATGCGACAGAGACGGAGGAACTGGAAGAATGGAATGGATTCTTTACAGGAAGCAGAGTGCAAGGATATATAGTCTAGGTAACTGTGAGAGTCAGTGGGTTTAGAGTGGATCTTGGTGGCCAGTCTATTTCCAGAAACAGAAACAGCGATGTCGAGGGAGGGAAGGGAGGAGTCAGAGATGGGCCTGGTGAAGGTGAGAGCGTGTTGGAAACTGAAAGCGAAACTAATAAACTTTTCCAATTATGGACTGGAGAAGGAGGTAGTACTGATGATATCATCAATATACTGGAGAAAGTTTTGTGGGTGGGGGCTGGAATAGGACTGGAACAAGGAATGTTCCACGTACTGAACAAAGAGACAGGCATAACTTGGGGCTGTGGGCGTACCCATGGCCACCCCTCTGACCTGAACCAATTCCAAACAGTCCTGGAGAAGCTCTTCCACTGCCTCAGATCAGCACTTCCTACATTTTATGATGGGTTCTCTTGTTTCAATTTCTGCTTGTAAGCTGGGAAGAGGAACAAAGTGTTGTCATCTGATTTTCCAAAGTGCCTACAGGGTATGGAGCAGTTGGCATCTTTAATGGTTGTGTTATAGCGGTCAAGGATATTTGGTCCTCTGGTGGGACAGGTGACATGTTGGTGGTATTTGGTAGCATCCTGTTGAGGTTGGCCTCATTGAAGTCGCCGATCATGATGAATAAAGCCTCAGGGCATTTGTAGCAGTGTAAATTTCATCCAGAGCATTCTTCACCTCAGCCTGGGGTGGTATGTAGACTGCTGTCGGGATGGTGGAGATGAACTCATGTGGCAGGTACTAGGAACAAGCACTTTCCTGTGAGATGTTCTAGGTCCAGGAAGCACTGGCTCACCAGGGTTGCCATGTCTGAGCACCAGGAGGTTTTGATTAGGAGGCAGACCCCCTCGCGACACTTTGCCTTACCCAAGGACAATGTACTGTCAATGCGGTGTATGGAGAAATCCTCAGCTTTCAAGTCAAGTGTAGCAGGAGTGAGCCATGTGTCCGTAAAACAGAGCGCACAGCAGTCTTTCCATTCCTTCTGGAAGGTAAGTCTATACCTGAGTTCATCCATTTTGTTTTCAACAGCTTGGGTGTTTGCCAGGAGTATGCTAAGGAGGGGGGAATTGAAACCAGAGATAGTAGGAACTGCAGATGCTGGAGAATCCGAGACAACAAGGTGCAGGGCTGGATGAACACAGCAGGCCAAGCAGCATCATAGGAGCAGAGAGGCTGACGTTTCGG